>NC_134096.1:143316432-143616432 GCF_000715075.1 Nicotiana tabacum | reverse complement strand
AGGAGAAGATGTGATCCTCTTTATCTTCAAATCTTCGAGGAACTTTGTAACTTTAGCACCGATAAACTGTGGCCCATTGTCGCATGCTATCTCTTTTGGTATTCTGAACCTGCAAAATATATTTTCCCACAGGAAATCGACAATTTCACATTCTCCGATCTTCTGATAAGGACATGCTTCCACCCATTTAGAAAAATAGTCAGTCAGAATTAAAATAAAACCTTACCTTTTGGGAGCCGGTGACAGCGGTCCAACGATGTCCATTCCCTATTTCATGAATGGCCATAGGAACATAATCGAATGTAAGGGTTCTGCCGGTTGGTGTACTAGTGGTGCGTAGTGTTGGCACTTATCACATTTTCGTACGAAGTCTTTGGCGTCCTGGTCCATGCGAGGCCAGTAATATCCTGCCCGTACCAACTTCATCACCAAAGAATCTGCGCCCGAGTGATTGCTGCATATCCCTTCGTGGACTTTTCTCATGACATAATTAGCTTCTGATGCTTCTAAGCACCGGGCTAGTAGGACTTGGAAGGATTTTCTATATAATTGGCCTCTCTTGAAGCTATAACGTGCACCTTTGGCGCGTAACACCCGTGATGCTTTGGGGTCTTCGGGCAACTTCCAGTGCTCGAGATAGTCGATTATTTTATTTCTCTAGTCCCATATTAGACTAGTCGAATTTACCTCATAGTAACCATCCGTATCCAAGATTGAGTTCATCAGTTGCACTAGCGTCCTGGACTCCGATCTCTTTATTTTTGTCGATGATCCTAAGTTTGCTAATGCGTCCATTTCTGCGTTATCTTCCCTCGGGATATGAGTAATTGACCACTCCCGAAATCGTGCAAAAAGAACCTGGACCTTTACCACGTATTATTGCATACATTCTTCTTTGGTATCAAAGATCCTGTAGAACTGATTTACCACCAGCTGTGAGTCACATTTGTTTTCGATAACCTCGAAATCAAGTCCCCAGGCTAATTCGAGCCTTGCAATCAAAGCTCCATACTCTACTTCATTGTTAGTTAAAGGGATCATTCTGATGGCTTGCCTTAAGATTTCCCCCGAAGGCGTGATTAAGACTATTCTGAGTCCGGACCCTTTTACGTTGAAAGATTAATCCGTAAATAAGGTCCAAATCCCCGATGTTGATTCCGACACCATTAATGCCTCCTTGGTTGCCACAGGCAGTAGTCTCGGGCTGAAATCGACCACGAAGTCAGGCAAGACTTGCGACTTAATTGCAGTCCTTGGTTTATATTCTATGTCGAACTCACTCATTTCAACGGCCCATTTGGCTAATCTGCCCAAGATCTCGAGTTTATGGAGGATGTCCCGCAAAGGGAAAGTAGACACCACAGCTAACGGGTGGCATTGGAAGTAGGACCTTAGCTTTCGAGCGGCGACTACGAGAGCTAAGGCCAGTTTTTCCAAATATGGGTAGCGAGTTTCTGCTCCCGTTGAAATTTTGCTAACGTAATAAATGGGAAATTGAGTACATTCATCCTTCCAGACTAAAACTACACTTATCGCAACTTCTGAAACCACGAGTTAGACTAGCAATGTTTCACCTTCTTTTGGTTTTGAGAGCAATAGAGGGCTTGATAAGTAGTTCTTCAGGTCCCTCAGAGCCTGCTAGCACTCTGGTGTCCATTTGAAATTATTTTTCTTTTTGAGCAGTATGAATAAGCGGTGACATTTTTCTGACGACCGGGAAATAAACCTGCTCAAAGATGCTAATCTTCCAGTGAGACTTTGGACTTCCTTTACGTTCGATAATTGATCCAGGATATCCTCTATGGTCTTAATTTTGTCGTAGTTTACCTCAATTCCCCTTTGTGAGACCAGAAATCCCAGAAACTTACCAGAACTGGTCCCAAATGCGCACTTCTTGGGATTAAGTTTCATGTTATGCTCCCTTAAGATGCCGAATGTTTCTTGCAAATGCTTAAGGTGGTCACCTGCATTCAAAGACTTAACGAGCATATCGTCTATATAAACTTCCATATCTTTCCTATTTGCTTTTCAAACATCTTATTTACGAGCCATTGATAAGTGGCTCCGGCGTTTTTCAACCCGAAGGGTATCACATTGTAATAATATGTACTGAATTTCATTATAAATGAAGTCTTTTCCTGATCTTTCGGGTTAAGCATTGAGGAAACTCATTAACTCGTGCTCGGCCGTGGCATCAATCATTTGATCGATATTTGGCAGTGGGAACGAGTCTTTCGGGCACGCCTTATTAAGGTCTTTATAGTCTACACACATGCAAAATTCATTGTTCTTCTTAGGAACTACTACTACATTGGCTAGCCAGTCCGGATATCTTACCTCTTGGATCGAACCGATATTAAGCAAGCAAATTACCTCTTCTTTGATGAATTTATTCTTGGCCTCGGTAATAGGGTGTTTCTTTTGTCTTACCGGAGGTACATTGGGATACAGTTTCAGCTTGTGCACAGCTACTTCTGTCAGGATACCTATCATATCCTCGTGCGACCATGCAAAATAATTGGAATTAAATTTAAGGAATTCAATAAAACTAGACCTAAGCTCTGGGTGCAGTCCTGTCCTCAAATGGAATTTTCTTTCTAGGAATTCTTTGAACAATGCAACTTGCTCCAGTTCCTCTGCCGTGGACTTCATTCCGTACGTCTCTTTTGGAACTTGGAAATATCTCGGCAACTGATAATGTTCTAACGACTTTGCTCTCGGACTAACTTCTTCTATCTTAGGAGTAAGTGTCGGTTCCTGTAATTGATATGTCGTGTGCTCATTCCCTTTTCTACTGGAAACCGAAATTGCATTCATCTCCGTTGTTGTCAGTCGATCACCTCTTATCTGTTTGATTCCTTGGGGCATTGGAAACTTCAGCAATTGTCGATATGTTGAGGGTACAACTTTTATCTCGTGTAACCATGGCATTTCCAGGATGATATTATATCCCATATCACCATCTACTACTTCGAAGAGAGTTGCTTTCATTACTCCTTTAGCGTTCGTAGGTAGCAAAATCTCTCCTCGGGTCATCACGCTCGCAAGGTTGAATCCAGCGCAGAGCTTTATTGTCGGAATAACGCTTCCAGTGAGTTTAGCTTGCTCTAATACTCTCCATTGTATGATATTAGCTGAACTTCTTGGATCCACTAGAATACATTTAATCTTAAAATCCAACACATTTAAAGAAATTACCAGTGCATCATTGTGTGGTAACAATAATCCATCTGCGTACTCCTCTGTGAAAGTAATATCATCTTCCTAGAGTCTTTGACTATGAGTTATTGATACTTTCATCTTCTTCGCTGCCGAAAAGGTGACCCCGTTAATCTCATTCCCTCCGAAGATCATATTGATCGTTTGGCGTGGGGGTTCTTCTTCTTCTTTCGAAGGTTCCGCGTTGTCTATGTTACGACCATAATTATTCATAGCTCGGTCACTCAAGAATTCTCTGAGGTGACCATTCTTCAATAGTGTTGCCACATATTCCTGGAGGTGTCGGCAGTCCCCTGTTCGGTGGCCGTTCGTCCCATGGTATTCACACCATAAATTGGGATCCCTCTGGCTGGAATCGAATCTCATAGGTCTCAGGAATTGTGCCTTTTTAATGTTTCTCATGGATGACACCAACTTCACTATACTGACATTGAAGTTATATTCCGATAACTTAGGGTAAGAAGGATCCCGAGACCTGACGCCTCTTTATCATGAAGTGATCTATTGTTTCGACCACAATCGGTCCCTCTGCCAATGGTGAACTTGTTTGCTGCCCGGAAGTTTCTGCCACAGCCTTCGGTCCGCTCGTAAGGCAAAAATTGGCTCCTCGAAGTCCGTCTATTCACGTCGTAGTCATTCTTTTATTTTTCTTAGCTCTTCTCCCATCCTTTGACTGATGATGTAGAACCGATCTGGTCATCTTCGGTCCTTATCTTTAACTCATACCGGTTGTGGACATCTGCCCAAGTTGTTGCCTAAAACTCAAGCAGGCTCTCCTTCAGCTTCCAGGAAGCGTCTGAGATTCTCGGATTTAATCCTTTGGTGAATGCTTCAGCTGCTCATTCATCGGGGACAACCGGGAGGAACATTCTTTCTTTCTGGAATCGGGTAATGAACTATCGTAATAATTCGGATTCTCCATGTGCGATCCTAAATATGTCGGCTTTTCGGGCTTGTACTTTTCTTGCCCCGGCATGAGCCTTGATAAAACAATCCGCGAGCATCTCAAAGGAATCTCTGGAATGCTCGGGTGATACTGAATACCACGTTAGTTCTCCCCTCGTGAGAGTTTCTCCAAATTTCTTTAGCAACACAGACTCAATTTCTTGAGGAGCTAAATCATTTCCTTTTACCGTTGTTATGTAGGTGGTAATATGCTCATGTGGGTCTAAAGTCCCATCATACTTTGTCCCTTCAGGCATTTGGAACCGCTATGGGATTAATTCTGGTGCCGCACCCAGCTTGTACGGCAATTGAGTGTACTTATTCGAGTCCGGACCTTTCTGTACTGGTGGCGCACCAGAGATTTGGTCCATGCTGGCATTTACTTCTCTCATAAACCGTAAAAGTTCATTCTTGAATGAGTCATTCTCGTTGTTGAGACCGGATCCGCTCCCCCCAACCCCATCGGAGCCAACTTCACCCTAGGAAGTGTTGTTGTCGACTCTCTGCATTGTTTGGTTTGCGGGAACACCGGCAGGAATTGGATCTCGTCTGATTGCATTATTTGAAGCCCCCGATAGCGCCTGCATTAGCTCCATCATAACCTTATCCTTCCACGTGAGATTACCTAGAATGATCGCTTGTTGCTCTTACAAGATCCTCACCGCATCCACGACATGCTCCTTCACCGGCGTGGCGTCATTCCCCTCATTGCGGGTGTCACTGATTGAATCCTCGAAATGAGGCTGATCCCCTTGAATTTCAAGGTTGTGCGTGTTGTTAACAGTGTTATCTGCCATTTTTTGTGATTTTTTTAAGATAAAATAATCAAATCACATCAGTAAAAAAAGGCCAGGATCAATTTAATTGCACGACTATCTAGGCCCCATGCTGGGCGCCAAACTGTTTACCCGTAAAACGGTACAATTAAATTTATACGTGGTTTCTAGACAAGTGAACTAATTTGATCCTGAAATAATGCAATAATTGAATAAATGTACAATACTTAGCTTTAAAACGTAGATGAAACAGCAGAGATGACAGTTTCGAGAACAAGGTTTTCGGGCACAACAATGATGAGATCAAAAAGCGGGAAAGCAAGATTGTATTAAGCTTTGAATAGAATGTAGTGTAAGTTTAGCCAGAAAATTCGTATCCTTTACAATGATAACTGGTCTCACTATTTATAGTTGTGTCTAGGGAAGGAGGTCCTAGGATCGTGCCCTCCTTTAATGTCAATTATGATGGTCATTGACGAAGATATAACTGTGAACATAAATGCCAAATTTTCTGGAATGGGCCGTCGCTCTTAATGCTTCAGAACATTCCTTATTAAATGCTACCGGGCGCAGAATATTTAATACACCTTTGTGAACGTTATCCCTTCCGGTGACAAGCGGAATGGCTGCTTTCGATCTTCGGTCATCCCCGTCTTGAGTTTCACGTGTCTTTCCTTTAGATGACCACGTGTCATCATATATTTCACCCTATACAGCCATAATGGCAATGGCTTCATGGTGTTCACATGTGTAGGCACCCTATTAAAAAAAAAAAGATAAATTACTTAAAACTTTTGTTGCTTCCCTTTGACCGAGCTTTTGGCCGGGAGTTGGAAGCATTTTTTTTTCTGCTTAAAACAATAAGCAAAAAGGAAAAAGAATCAAGACTATTATACCCTTAACACTAATTTTTATTTGTAAAACTACCCTTTTAATTTCAAATGAGAAATAAGTCGTTAGAATGTTGGCAAAAATACATAAACGGCTCCTTTAAGTTGTCCTTAACAACCATAGAAATACCTAACTGACTCATATACCATTTTAACACTTCAAGTGTCTATTAAGTGTGTCTTGTAAACACCTCGCTGACATGGTAAATTTGTTATGTCTCGTTAAAAATTAAGTGCGCGAGGACTTCAATTACTTTTTTTTTCTTTTTCTTTTCTGTTTAATTTATGTATGGCCCACATAACATTTTCCTTTTTTTTTCCTCCAAATTATTTTCACCTTCTCCCCCAAAAGTTTCATCTCCACCAACAAATCTTCCTTCAGTACCGACAATCCCTTAGCTAAGCCCAAAGTTGACCAACAATAACTATTGAAAAAAGCAAGTGATTTTTATCCGAGTTCATCATGCCCAATAGTTAAAGCTCTATTTTTTATTGAAATTGGAGAAGGTTTTGCTTAATTAATGAACTAACCCAGATAAAACGGGTTCAAAGAAGCAAAATGGATATTGAAGATCCATTTAGTTGACCCGAGTTAGAGTTTTGAAAGGATATGGACCGTCAGTATTGATCTTAACTTTGGTTTTTCACTTTTATTTCCTTATTCTTTTGTTTTAATCAAGTCCTCTACTTCCTCCTCCTCCGCCGTCTCTTAGCAATCTCCACCACCACCTCCGCAGTGAGCTGCTCCTTTATCATCACCACTACCACCACAACAAAGTCATAGTTCTCCACCACCTCCGAATCAAGTGAATTTTATCCTAGTTCGTCGTTATCGTCCAGGAGTTTTCTCAAGCTCTTGAAGCTTATTCATCTTTTTATTTGATTCCTGGATAAAATTTTCTATCTAATTATAGCAAATCTATTAAGAACCAATGTTAGAGACAAAACACATGTAACAAATTCTTGGAGAATCCTGCTATAATTTTTAGGCTTTATGTTAAAGATAAAAGCAAAGCTCTTGATAGAAATACGTAGAAGAAAAAAATTGAGAGAAGGAATGGGGCTCGATTAACAGGACGAAGACTATGAATAGGAGCGGGGAAGAGGATGAACTTTCTTTTCCATACCAGACGACGAACTTTTTGTGGAAAGGGGGGAATTATTTTATAGTTTTTTCTAAATTTTTTATTACATGTGACAATATTTTTGTTTAAAATTACATGTGTCATTATTTGATTGGTCAATTAAAAGGAAGTGTATCAGACACGAGATGGACTGACTAGGTCGGGTGTTTACAAGACACACTTAATAGCCACTTGAAGTGTTAAGATGATAAGGGGAAGGTTAAAGTGTCTATTTGATCGTTGAATACAACTTAAATGGACTGATTATGTGCTTTCCCTCTCCTTTTTTTACCATGATGTTTTATCCATTGTCTTCCGAACTCTTTATTCCCCGAAATCCTACGAAATCCCTAACAAAGGAAGAAATATTTTTATTAAATAAACTTAATTAAAGTCTCTAACAAAAAATAATTGAAACCTTTACTCCTTCTTAAATACTAATATAAAATGCAAAGTGAATATGTATGTGTGTGAATACCTATTTTTACACTATTTTTACATCTTCTAAATTTATAAGTGTTTTATTTGTTTATTCATTTCTTTTCTTTCTCGATTTTTACTTATTTTTTATTGCATTATACTTATCACAAAAATACCAAAAAATATTGTCTTTTTGTCTGTGTGCTCTTTCAATTGACTAGTTATTTGATAAGTTAATCAAATTGACTTATTAGATGATTAATTCAAAGGTTAACGAATGAACTTTATCAGGTTTTATTTTTTTGGTATGTATTTAGGATAACTATAAACTAGTTTAATAAAAATAGGATTAAGAAAGAAATTGGGCCAAATTTGAAAGAAAGAGAGTGGCTAAAAGTGGAATGTAAGGAGATACCACTGAAAGGTTTGAAACGACATAGTTTTGTCTTGAAACTACGTTGTTTCATTACATGAATTAGATCAAATCATAGCCATTCATCTTTCTTAATCTAACGACCTAAAATTGATCTCCTCATACGTATTTAATCTCCTAAGATCAAATTTTTGGCCTCCTTTTTTATTTCAACCAAACCCTAGAGCCCCTCTCTTTTTCCCTCTCTGGCCGTCGCACCACCCATCTCTACCGCTGCCACCGCCACAGCCGCCGCCGCCGCCGCAGTGGTGGCTCCAAATCACCTCAAAATTACACTGTTATCTTCATCTCACTCCCCTCTCTCCCAATTCGAGCCCCAAATCTTTAAAAACCCTCTAAATTTTGTGAAATCGAAAACTCTAGATGGTCGGCTCTTACTTCTCTCATCGATTTCATGATGAACCGGTCACTTCACCCCCACAAAACCTAGAAGAGCAAACCTCTTGCCGGATATCCCTAGTAGGTTTGGTTTATTTGCATCATGTGCATTTAACTTAGTAGGGCTCGGTACAGAGGCCGAGTTCTATTTTAGAACAGGTACCTTGTTGAGACCATTATGTTAATGTTATATGCTACCTGTTATATTATTTGGGAGGCTTGCATGTTGACCGGCTTTAGGGTACATCAGTTGAATGAGCAGAGAGAAATAATGAACATGCTTCCGATTTTTGTACGAATGTCTGTTCTTCTTTAAAAAAAAATAAAAAAAAACATAAACAACAATGTGGTCTAGTGCAACTAATTTTCATAAAATTCAAAAAGAGAAAACATGGTCATTTTACCGAACTACGCGGGTCTGATTCTCACCAGATATGAGATACGTAGGAAACCTTTATCGGGTCTGGCCCCCAATTTTCAAAAACCCAAAAATATATTCCTTTAAATCTATCTTTGAGACATCAAATCCAGAAATATTTTTAAAAAAATTGGAATTCCAAAATATTTTCGTTCTTTTTTAGAAGTTTTATTTCGGAAAATAAAAAGAAAAATCAGAGACCAAAAATATTTTCGAAAATTCAAAGACAAAAATTAAAAAATCCAAAAATAATTTTTTTTTTTTGGAAGTCTTTCTTTCGAAGATTCCAAAATAAGAAAAAAAATTGAAATTCAAAAAAAAAAAAATTCTTTCTTCTTTAGAAGTCTTTCTTTCAACAATTCCCACAAAAAAATCAAAAATATTTTCTTTTAAATCTATCTCTGAGACATCAAATCCAGAAATTTCAAAAAAAAAATTGAATTACAAAATAGTTTCATTCTTCTTAAGAAGTTTTTCTATCGGAAGTTAAAAGATAACTCAGAATCCAAAGATTTGTTTTATTCAACGGCAAAAATTCAAAATCCCAAAAATATTTTCTTTCTTCTTTAGAAATCTTTCTTTCGAAAAAACCAAAAAAAATCGATATTCAAACAAAAAATCTTTCTTCTCTTTCTTTCAACAATTCTAAAAAAAAAAACAAAAACAGTTTCTTTGTTAGGAGCTTTCGTGGTGTGATTTGTATATGGGTAAAAATAAAAAAGAAAAAAAGGGAGTTAGTTTATTTACTTTATTCATGATCTTCCTGAATTACGTAATGATCTGATTCATGCGGCGACATGATACGTAGGCAACCCCCAAAAGGTTCGATCAAAAAATTCTTCAACGACTCTAAAATGAGGAATCAAATGAGACGAGTAAAAAGAAAAAGCAGGAAAAAAAGATAGAGAAGAAAATAAGAACGTCAATAAGAAGCAACCTTATAAGCCGGAATGAAACATGAAGCCTTCTAAAAGCATGTTAGAGGCGGTAACAATGATAGGAGCATGGTGATGGTAGGCTATAATCTTGTGTTTTAGTCACTTAATCGCTAGTATTTTGCACTAATTGTGTGTTTTTATACCTTGTAGGAGTGGTTTCGATCTATGTAGATGTTATCGAATGAATTTATGCTATTTTGAAGATTTGAAGTCAGAGTAAAAGCTCAAGGATTAAGTTGGGATCGTATTCAGGGATCAACGGATGATAGTGCACTTTAAGAACGAAACGAAGAATCGAGCAAGTATACTGTGCATTATCCAGTAAAATGCACATAACTGTTCGCTCAGATATCTGTTTGGGCTTCACAATATATTGTTGGAAAGCTATTTTAAGGTGCTACAACTTTCATGTTTTACGTTTTCTTAAATTCTTAACTGATACCACCCAGTTGCCCGATCGCGCACTTGGTGCGCATTTGGGGCAGAACAATGTGCAAAATGCGTGACCAAGTGTGCGAACAGGTCTCCAAGTGCGCGGCCACGCATGTCCTGTCCGGGAAGAGTCCTATTTAGCTAATAAAAGGGTAGTTTCATCCGTTTTTATTTTGGGGGAGGATTAAATACCCCAAAACACCATTTTAGAACTTTTGGACAGATTTCGACCTAGGAAGGCCAAGGAGGCTAAGGAGGAGTTGGAAGAACACAAGCACAAGGATTTCATCATTCCTCCCTCACTCAAGATTTGGGTTTGGATTGAATTTTTATTTTCCTACACTTAATTTCATTTGTGAAGAACTTCTCCATGTCTATGGAGTAGATCCTTTTGGGTTTTGATGGATGTGGTGTATTGATGATTGTTTGTGGATTATAACTCTATTTGTATGTATTTGAATTATTTTTGGAAGATTTAGTTGTTATATCTATGTTCACTTGTTCTTGTAATCGAGAGAGGCATAACTTGTGCTATATTTGCACTATATTGTTGGTTTAGTTCATAGATTCTTCGAAGTAATCAAAAGAGTCTAGTTGAATCCTTAATTAAACCTAGTTAGGAGGATAATCGAAAGAGGTTCTCCTAAAAAATAATCCATTACGAATTCTTACATATCTTGACATAGCTTAAATTGGTTCATATTGTGAGGTTGAGACTTAATCGAGAGAGGAGTTTCTACTAAATAATTGTACTGATAATTAAGTGAATTCAAGAGACTCACTTGAACATTAGAAGTTAATTATCTAGAGTTAGATCCCGAATAATTATTCTGCACCTATCCTATCAACCCATATTTTCTCCCATTGATAACTTCCTTGCTTACCTTTGTTGCGATTGTCATTAGTCAATAGCTTTAGATTATTATTTATTTGTAGTTAGAATTCATATATATCTCCATTATTGATCATCCTGGATAGCGATCAAGCTAGAAACTACGATAATACTATTTAAATCTAATCCATGTGGACACGATTTTATACTATACTATCTTTGACTAGCAAGCACAATTTAAGTGTGTGTTTTGCGCTCGTCATATTTTGGCATCGTTGCCGGGGATTGTCAATCAATAGTGTTTGAAATATTTTGTAGTGCTAATTCAGGAATTTATTTTTATTTTTTACTTTTATTTTGTTCTTTACAGGTTTCTCCTCTGTGTGTAGGCAACAGGTTAAGTCCATGGTGTATGACATGATCTTCTTCAAAAGAAGTAATACCCTACAAACCGAAATTGGAAAAACACCTGCGGCAACTGAGGAAGGAGAAAACGTTTACCTTAAAGTTCTTGGGGCAACCTTCAACTCAAGAACACATGGCTAATAATGGTGACGATGAGGTAGAGGCAGCGTAGCATAGAGAAGAAGCTGTAAGGATAGCAGCTGAGGCAACCCGTAGAGCTACTGAGGAAACTGTCGAAGACAATAGGGGTCGAAGATTCAATCTAAATCGACCCTTGATTGAAGACTAGTTCCAGAATGCGGTACCCAGGCATGGTAGAGCATTGGGTGATTATGCCATACCAGTCTACAATCAAGGATTGTCAAGTGTTAGACCACCTCCAATTGCAGCGAATACTTTCGAGTTGAAGCAAGGTTTACTTCAAACCATTCAAAACAGTTGCGTTTTCAGAGGGAAGATGAACGAAGATCCAAACACACATTTGATGGACTTTGAGGAGATTATGAACACCTTTCAATGCAATAGGGGGTGTCACAAGATGCAGTGTATTTAAGGGCATTTCCCTTTTCACTTAAAGATGATGCGAAGTAGTGGCTTCGAAGCTTGCCAAATGGGTCAATTAGAACATGGGAGGAAATTACCAGAAAGTTTCTTGATAAATATTTCTCCTCAACTAAGACGGGCAAGTGTAGAAGAAAAATTCATAACTTCTGCCAAAAAGAGAATGAAACTATTTTTGAAGCATGGGAGAGGTTTAAGGGGATAGTTAGAACGTGTCAACATAGCGGAATTGAACTCTGGATGCAACTCCAGGATTTTTGGAATGGATTGACACCGACCTCGCGTAGAACATTGAGCAATGCAGTTGGAGGCCCCTTTATGAAGAAGACTCCAGAGGAGATAGTTACAATTCTTGATGAGTTATCCGAAGATGCTAATCAATGGCCCTCTGAGAGTGTGGAAAGAAGAAAATCAACTCGTGTTCACCAAGTTGATGCTACTACATCTGTGCAAGTACAACTTGATGCTATAGCTAAATAAATACGAAAGCTCAATGTAGCTTTGATGCAAAATGTACACCACGCAGCTTGTGATATATGTGGAAGAGGACACCCTACTCATGAGTGTCAAGCCTCAACTGAGGAAGTGAATGTTGTAGGAAACTACAATTTTAATGTAATGGGTCAGAGGCACCCCGGTTTTTCATGGAGTTCACCTAGGGGTACTGCAAATGCATGGTAACAAAACAACTCCAGATTCCAGGAACAAGGAATTACAGTTTTTCAAAATCAGCAGAGGCAACAGTATCAATCTCCATAGTCGAATCAATCCAGCATGGAAGATCTTATGAAAACCTTCATTATTAAGACAGATGAGAGGCTTGATGCCCATGATGCGGTTATCAAAGAATTGAGTACATCTTTTCGAAGATTGGAAAAACAGATTGGGCACTTAGCTACTCTAATGTCAGAGAGATCCCCAGGAACACTTCCCGCTGATATTGAGAGAAATCCCAAAGAAATAGTAAATGCTATAAATCTGAGAAGTGGGCAAGTGTTGAAGGATCTCACCCCGATCCAAAATTATGTGAACCTTGAAAAAGAAAGTGGGAAGCAGTTGCAGGGTGATGTTGATAAAAAGAATAAAGGCCCGATGAAAACTAAGAATAAGAAGAAAGAAAAATCAGGAAGGGAGGAACATGATGAGAGCAATCATATGCTTGCACTGCCTTTTCCCCAAAAGCTGAGTCGGGAAAAGCTGGACAAGCAGTTCGAGAAATTTCTAGATGTGCTGAAACAGGTTCATGTAAACCTACATTCACAGAAGTGCTCTCACAAATGCCGGCTTATGCCACATTTTTTAAGGAGATCCTGACAAAAGAAAGGAAAATAGAGGAACCCTTAGTGGTCAAGCTCATAGAGCATTGCAGTACAATATTGCAAAACAAACTCCCACAAAAATGTGGAGATCGAGGGAGTTTTACCATACCTTGCTCTTTAGGCACTACTAATTGTGATAAGTCTCTATGTGATTCTGGTGCCTCAATTAATTTAATGCCTCTATCTATTTACAAGAAACTGGAGAAGGATATTGGAGAGATAAGGTCTGCACTAATATCTTTGCAGTTGGCAGACCAAACGACTCTAATACCCGAGGGAATAGTTGAAGATGTCTTAGTTTGGGTAGATAAGTTTGTGTTTCCTGTGGATTTATAGTGGTTAATATAGAAGAGAACAAGGAGGTCCCCCTCATCCTAGGAAGACCATTCCTATCAACGGGCAGAGCAATATTAGATATACATGAGAGAAAACTCATGCTTAGAGTGGGCGAAGAGACTGTAACGTTTGAGATGGACGTAGAAACGGGGTTAAAAAGGGAGAAGCTAGCTGCTAGTGTTGTGTGGAAAGTGAAGGGCGTGAAAGAGAAGACTGTAGTGAGTGAAAAAGATAAGTGCGGGGTGTACCCCAAGAAGGCTGAGAAGAAGCTATCTGCATGGACGAGTGCTCTAGTTCGGGAGCGAGGGATAGAGCCCAACTTCGACTCAAACCCCGATTAGATGTTCAGGGAAGTTTTCCTTACCTCTTGCTTTTTATTTGTGAGTCATAGGGACATGACGCAATCTAAAGTATGGGGTGGGGATGTATATATGTGTATAATGTATAAATGTCTATGTGTGTTTTTTGTAATTCATTTGATTGAGTAATTCATTTGATATGGAAAATTTTAAAATTTTTTGATTTTTTCTGACGATGGATGTCATTCGACAGGTTTCTTGAGGGATTAAGTTGAAAGAAAAAGACAAAAGATTTTTTTAGGTAGCGTCTGAATTCCCCCTTGGTTTTTCTTTGTGTCGCGGTTCTTTTCCAAGGGTTTTGTTTGAACCGGGTATAATTAGTTTTTTTATTTTTTTCAGGAGTATGAAACCTTGTGCTGTGATTTTAAATGAAAGCAATATCTCTTGACTTAATTATGCCTTGAGAATAATAGGTGTTTTAGTTGTGACGCTTAGGCTCAGTTGTTTTGACTCTTGTATAAGCACCTTAAATTATATTATCTTAACTTTACTTAACTATTTTGATTAGAGTGTCTTGATGAGTCCGATCCTGAGTGAGTTATGTGCCATGTGTGTGTGAGACGTTTGTATATTCTGTGCATTGCAATTGATGTCTATAACTTACCCCGTGTATTTGCAAAGTGAAATAGTAGATTTATTCAGTCTTGGAAGTGATATAGGCATTTCTTTATTGAGCCAGCTATATATTTTACCCACCAAATTGTTATGTATCGTAGTTAACCCCGTTGAGCCTGTAATCCTGTTTCTTTGGTAACCACATTACAAGCCTTATCTATTTGAACCATCTATTTGAACCATTTACCTCTCATGAGCACTTGAAATTGGTATGGAATTTGTAAAAGTTGAAGTGTGGGGTGGTTGGTTTGGCTTTTGAGTAGAACTATTGAAATAAGGAGAAAAGTGCACCGTTGTGAAAAAGTATGAGCCACTTGAATCGAAAAACAAAATGAAAAAAAAATAGTTTATATTCATTGATAATGGTAACTCTTGATGTATTTGTGCTTAAAGAAGTTGGGAGTTAATATACGAATGCGAATGTGGAGATATAGTTTGACATAAGTATGGGGTTTAAAGGTTAAGTATATGTATTAAAAGTTCTTAAGGAGGTGTAGTTACTTTTATATCTAAATGTATCCTACCCGTCCCGCAACCTACATTACAACCAATTAAAGTCCTACTTGATCCTTGACCGAATAAGCTCGATTAGTAGAGTAGTACACTACGGGAAAGCCTATGGTGCATCTTTTGTGGCATATGAATGTAGTTTCTGAGAGTGAGTAAATATTTTCTATCTTGATTTCCTAATTATTCTTAACTTTTATTGTGTGTTGAACTACTCTCTATTGTTGGGTGAGGGTAATTGATTCATGAAGGAAAGGTATTATCATTGACCTCTGTATTAGAGTAAGTAAGCGAGTTGTGAAAAATGGGTGGTGCTTTTGAGTTAAATCTTGAGGCGAGAATGTTACAGTATTGTGCTTAATCTATTTTAAATATTCTTGGTGTAATGAGTTAAGGGAGTTATTTAAAAAGGTCGTGTCTATATAAAGTATGGTTTGATTGCTCGAGAACGAGCAATGGTTTAAGTGTGGGGAGTTGATGGTAGGTTATAATCTTGTATTTTAGTCGCTTATTGCACTCTAATTTACTGCACTTTAATTGAGTTGGAGCTTTAATCGCTAGTGTTTTGCACTAATTGTGTGTTTTATACCTTGTAGGAGTGATTTCGATCGATGTATATGTTATGGAATGAATCCATGCTATTTTGGAGCTTTGAAGTCAGAGTAAAATCCAAAGGATCAAGTTGGGATCGTTTTCGGGGATCAACGGATGATAGTGCACTTTAAGAACGAAATGAAGAATCGAGCAGGTATACTGCGCATTGTCTAGTAAAATGCACATAACCTTTCGCTCAGAAATCCGTTTGGGCTCCACAATATATTGTTGGAAATCTATTTAAAATGGCTACAGCTTTCATATTTTACGTTTGCCCAAATTCCAAACTGATACTACCCAGGTGAGCGATTACACACTAGGCGCGCCCTTGGGGCAGAAGAATGTGCAAAATGCGTGACCAAGTGCGCGAGCAGGTCCCAAGGTGCGCGGCCGCACATGTCCTATCCGGAAAGAGTCTTATTACTCAAAGAAAAGGGTAGTTTCATCCATTTTTGTTTTGGGGGAGGATTAAATACCCCAAAACACCATTTTAGAACTTTCGGACAGATTTCGACCTAGGAAGGCCAAGGAGGCTAAGGAGGAATTGGAAGAACACAAGCACAAGGATTTCATCATTCCTTCCTGACTCAAGATCCGGGTTTGGATTGAATTTATGTTTTCCTACACTTTAGCTTCATTTGTGAAGAACTTCTCCATGTCTATGGAGTAGATCCTTTTGGGTATTGATAGATTTGGTGTATTGATGGTTGTTTGTGGATTATAACTCTATTTTTATATATTTGAATAGTTTTTGGAAGATTTAATTGTTGCATCTATGTTCACTTGTTCTTGTAATCGAGAGAGGCATAACTTGTGATATATTTGCACTATATTGTTGGTTGAGTTCATAGATTCTTCAAAGTAATCAAAAAAGACTAGTTGGATCCTTGATTAATCCTAGTTAGGAGGATAATCGAAAGAGGTTCCCCTAAAGACCAATCCATTACTAATTCTTGCATATCTTCACCGAGCTTAAATTGGTTCGAGACTTAATCCAGAGAGAAGTTTCTACTAAACAATTGTACTGATAATTAAGTGAATTCGAGAGACTCACTTGAACATTAGAAGTTAATTATCTAGAGTTAAATCCCGAACAATTATCTTGCACCTATCCTATCAACCCATATTTTCGCCCATTGATAACTTCCTTGTTTACCTTTGTTGCGATTATGATAACCTTAATTGCTTATTCCTTATTTCGATAGTCACTAGTCAATAGCTGTAGATATTAAATTCTTAATTAAATTTTATTATTAATCATATAAATCTCAATTGTTGATCATCCTGGATAGCAATCATGTTAGAAACTATGAGACTACTATTTAAATCCAATCCCTATGGACACGATATTATACTATACTATCTTTGACTAGCGAGCACAATTTAAGTGTGTGTTTTGCACTCGTCACATGGCATATCACGTGTGATTCATTTCTTTAAAATGCTTAACCCTAACACGTTTTTTGTCTCTTATATAGTAAGCTTAAGGTTGTTGATTTGTGGTGAAATTAGAAACACATCATTACTTCAACAGATCTAAAGGAAAGGTACCGATAGATAACAATGATGATATCGATTTGGTCAGTGACGACCCCCAGGGTCAGTCAGTTGAGCAAGAGTTGGAGGAAGTAAGAAGATTTAAACAACAATTGTCTCGTGTGTATCTGTCTTGGGTCTCTGGTCAGCCTCCACCTCAGGCTCCCTCAGAGGGAACTTCCACCATACCCCTGGTTAATCAACCACCGCTCCCTGCAATGAACAATCACATTCTACCACTAGGGTATGTGCCAAACTACAGTTTCCATGATGGCCCTAGTACCTCTAATGTGCGGCCTCTTGCCGCACCAATTAGGAACATACCTCTCGTCGTGTCTGGTCCGCCGGTGTATACAATCCTGCCACCACCTCCTATGGTGAGGCCAAATAATGAGCCACCATATCATTATTTTGATGGACAATACTACTCTCCAAACATGGCTTTCAGGGTCTCGATTCCAGACAATCAGACTCCTCAGTACGAGTCACCTCTAGAAACTGAAAAAGCTGCCAAGACGGGTGTGCCAGATGAGATAGCCAGAAAAATGAAAAGTCTTGAGCAGAACGTAAAGAACATACAAGGACTAGGTGGTCACAAAAGTGTTTAATTTAGTGATCTATGCATGTTCCCTCACATCTATTTGCCACAAGGGTTCAAGACCCCAAAATTTGAGAAATATGATAGACACGGTGACCCTATCACCCACTTGAAAATGTACTGCAACCAACTGAGGGGTGAAGGAGGAAACGAAGAGTTGTTGATGGATTATTTTGGGGAGTCTGGTAGGGGTAGCCTCTGAATGGTTCATTGACCTATATATATCCCACTAGTATGTTTGGGACGACATGGCCCATGCCTTCGTCAAACAATTCCAGTACAATATTGATATTGCGCCGGATCGCAATTCCCTCTCGAACATGAAGAAGAAATCAACTGAAAGCTTCAGGGAATATGCCATTAAGTGAAGAGAGCAAGCATCTTGATTTAAGCCACCCATGGATGACCACGAGTTGATCACTGTTTCTTTCAGGCTCAGGAGCCTGATTATTTTCAAAATATGATGTCCACAATGGGCAGACCTTTTGTTGAAGCAATCAAGATAGGAGAAATGGTCGAGAATGGCCTCAAGACTGGCCGAATTATAAGTCAAGCAGCTCTAAAAACAACCACCCAAGAAATCCAGAATAGGTCGGACAACATTGCTAACCAAATAAAGAAAGATGAAGAGGCCATGTTGGCATCGGGGACGAAAAGAGGCCAAAGAGGAGCATCTCAACAATATGGGCAATCTCATCAGGTTTCCTATGGTTCCCCACAACACTAGTATCCATCCTCAGACCCTCGATACTCATTTTCTCCACAGTATGCAACATTTAATGCTCGGTCTTATGCCAAACCATCCAATCGCCAATAGATGCAGGCCCCAACTTCAACAGACCTTCGTGCGCGATAGAAGAACTTTCAATCACCCTACAACCCTCATCCAAAACAGGAGTATGAAAGGGAACATATGAAGAGGGACAATGTCATGCCAATCGTAGAATCCTACACAAGTTTATTTGAAAAGTTGAAACGTTGTGGCATGATTGAGCCACTTCAAGGATATGTTTCTAATCCATATGCAAAAGGTTTTGACCCTGCTGTACCATGCGTGTATCATTCTAATGTCCAGGGGTATAGCACTGAGGATTGTCGGGCTTTGAAAAAGGAAATAGAAATGATGATTCAAGAAGGGATGATCGTAGTCCAAGATAATGGCACCCTAAACATCGTGACAAAGCACACATTGTTCGGAAGATTTACAATATAGAGATGATTTGGTGAAACAGTCAAGGACCTGTCCAGTGAATGCAAGGCAATCAAAATTGTTGAAGGCTGGTGACATCCAAATCCACTACTAAAAAGTAAATGGACACGATCGCATGCAATATAATTTACCCAACTATAAGTCCGGGTCGAATCCCACAGAGAATAATATGTAGCCGATTAGGCATGTAAGAGAATTATCACTTATTATGCTAAGCCAAACACTTAGAAAAGTTTTGAGAAAATATTTAATAACTAATTGCAAAAATATAAACTAACCTAGAAAGCAATTAAAATGATCAATGGCTACAACCATGGTTGCATTGGGAATCACTCAAGTAACGATCCAATGTATTTCACGATTTTACAAATATGAGCGAGTTTATGTTAATTAGCCTCGGGTAATAATTCTATATTAGCTTCTTCCGAAGACTAACAAGATTTCCTAATTGAATTATCCCTAAAACAATTAAGAGATTAAGCACACCTGAATATGGCTACAAGTAGTTCAATCCTATCCCTAGATAGAATCTATAAAGTGAGGGTTAACGCCTCAAGTTCTTGTTAATTAATCATTCCCAACACCAAATAATCTTTTCCAAAATTAATTCGAAGTGAATGGGCGAGTCCTAAGGTTAGCTAATCCCTTTGGAAACATTAAAGAATAAGAATAACTAAAGAAACAATAACTCACTTCATAATAAATAAAAATCGTTCAATACATAAGCACAACAAGATAATTAATCCACACTTTAAATATGAAAATCCCTATAAACAAGATTCAAGTATTGGAAAAAATACTACACACTTAGATATTCAATACAAAGCAAGGAAATGAAGAAATGAACATAAATGGGTAAGAAATTCTCAACCAAAAGCTTCAAATCGTCAAGACCCAAGTGTGTGTGCAAGAACCCTAGCTCCCAAAACGTGTGTTCTCTCTCAAGAGATGTTAAAGATGTGCAGAGACTGGCCAAAGATGCCAAAGATATTTTACAAATGAGCTAGGTCGTGTATTTGTGGGTTTGGGATAGAGAAAATGTGAGTTGCCAAGTCTATCTAGGTCTGAAGCCCATTGGCCGCACCTGCAGAAGAATCATCGCAGGTGCGGTTCCGCATATGCAGATACCAACGCGCAGAAGCGACATTTGGTGGAAAATATTTACTTCACAGAAGCGGACTTCACGCGCAGAAGCGCAATCGCAGATGCGGACATAAGGCGCATAAGCGCTATCGCAGAAGCGGTTCTCCAGTCGGAGGTGCGATTTCCTTCCTCGCATGCCGTCTTTCGCATATGCGAATCTTTTCTCCCAGATGCGAGACCGCACATGCGCACTTTTTCTCGCATACTGGAAATATTTGCACTTCTTTGATGTTATTTTACACAAATTCAGTTCATTTAATCTCAATTCTCTTCTAGACTTCATTTACCTAAAAATCTAGCAATACACACCATAAACAACCTCATATTATAATCAAAGGACACAAAATCTAAAGAAAATGGACTAAAATAAATGGTAAAATCACCACTCATCAAAATCCACTCCCCTCCTTGCCGGGAAGGAGTCTTGGTAACTTATTTTGTCATAATTTCTATCATCTAGATTATTTTGAGGTTGTAATCCAAATGTTATTTGTTTGTCCTGTCATCAAACCTCTTTATCCTTTAATCAATAAAATATAACTTTTAGTTTTGTGTCATTTTAATCCATTGTGTTTAGTTCTTCTTGCATATATAGTTCTTTTCATGCCAATTTTAGTGACGTGACATGCATGCGGAGTTTTCGGCTAGATTTTTGAAAGCCTGTCCAATCTTGAATTGAATCGAGAAAAAATACTTGGAGATTAAGTAAGAGGTTGAAAAACTTTGATGATAAGCATGTGTCAAGATCAAATGGAACCAAAACAGTCATATCCGTAGAGGTTAAAGATAATAACAACAACAACAACAACGACCCAGTAAAATCCCACTAATGGGGTCTGGGGAGGGTAGTGTGTACGCAGACCTTACCCCTACCCCGAAGGAGTAGAAAAGTAGAGGTTAAAGATGTTTATCTCAAACCTATCATGAATACCGGCTTAAGGATAATTGAAAGTTTTGATGTCTGGTTGGACTAATCGATGAATGGGTTTTGGCCATGGACTGTCATTGCCATAATCTAATCTTATCAGGGAAGATGACCCAAATCTCCAAAGAAGGTGCTTTCCAAGGAAATGGGTTAGCTCATACTGAATTACATTCTTCCACATCAAGATAAAGACAAAGAAAAGGTGGCTCCAAATTATCAAAGGTCATTTATTGCGAATAAAATATTGACTACGGAGCTATATAAGTGACGAAACCAAGAAGACAGTCATGTCCATCAATACCGAACCTGAGAAGAGATAGTATGTTTGGCATTCTTGAGGCTGAGAGGCCCTTTTCCTACTACCCAAACACTTTATACCCTTTGTCACCCCGTTTGAGACTTTTTTTTCTTTGTCCCCCTCTGTTGGAATCAAGTATAGAGTCAAAGTCCAAAAAGAGAGAGAGAGAGAGAGAGAGAGAGAGAGAGAGAGAGAGAGAGAGAGAGAGAGAGAGAGAGAGAGAGAGTCGAAGATCCCTGCCACCCAAAAATAAGAGCTGGGGAAATTTATTTTTAAAAAGAAGAAAAGAGAAAAAGGAAAGAAAGAAAAATGATGGAAAAAAAACAACAACGAAATCTTTCATGTCAGTTTGAACTACGTTTGACTTGATTACATTAAAGGATACATAGGCAGTCTATACTAGGGTTAAGTCCATCCAAATCAATAAAAAAGAATTCCCTGTATCTGAAACTGGGGCAGAAGTTTTTTTATGTTTTTTTATGAAGAGTCAATTCCAAGAGTTGTAAGTATACAACCCCGTCATCTTTGATTTATTTTGAGCCTTCATGTGATCCTTTCTTTCTAACCCTATCCAAAAGCCTTCCAAATAAATACCTCCCAATTAGTCTTCAAGAATGCTAATTGAAGCGCACAATAAGCAACAGTTTTCATACGACATAGAATGGTGTCAAATTGCTCGCACAAAAAGAAAAAATGATAATGAATGAAAATGAGAGAGTCTTATTGGTAAAAACCCTCATGGGCACTGTAAGGCGATGGTAAGTAGAGATAAATAAATGAGAGAGGCTGGCTGGTGAAAACCTTTCAGGGCACTGCTAGTCAAAGGTGAGAAGTGATTTGATGCAAATGATTGGCACAAAGAGGCTAACTTCAAAGATGAAAGGGAACAAAAAGAAGAAAGGATAGATTGGTTGGATAGATTTGGTCGCTTAGTCCCAAAATGCATGTCATGATTATTAAAGTTTGCTACCACATTCAAAATATTCCATTCTTTCTTTCTCCCTAAAGCGGCATTTTTAGTTAAATACTATTCTTTCTCACTTTTGCATTGCATCATTGTGTCCATTTGCATTATTATTTTGAGTCATTCTTTGTTAAAACACACAAGAAATGAATTTAAAATCTGTTACCAGCTTTCTAACTGTACAAAGCGAGTTAAATCCTAGCACGTCAAAGAGGACATACCCAAGAAGTAACATGCGCAATAAGTTGTTGAAGTTAAACAAGATTTGAGGGTTCATGCAAATGAAAGTTCCAATGAGAATACTTTGCTGGTCTATTTTCTTAGAAACCAACAAAGAAAGGGCCACAAAATTGGTCACCGTTTCCCGAAAGTGCAAAACAAAGGATGTGGGGCATACACGACATTAACAAAGGCAAATGTCCAAATGTGATTTCCACTAATAAGCCGAACAAAGTGTTTCGAAGAAATCAAAAAGGTCGTTAAGAAAGACTTTCTTCATGAGCAAAGATGATAGCACCACAGACACAAACTGATACCGGGCGCAAGGAAATTAAGTTTGATTTTTAAAGAAAAAAATTGCCAAAGGGTGTGTGACATCCGGGTATGAAATAGTCGGGGGAAACGATGGAAAGACAAGGTCTCCAGAAAGCAATACAGAGTATCTGAGCAACTCGGTACCGCGCTAAAAGAATCAGTTATTCTTCAGAAGGTGGCCGCGAATTCAGACTACTCAGGGCATCAAGGCCACAAACTGACCACCAAATTGAAAACTCACAGATCTTTCTTTGTTTGAAGCAGGAAACAAAGTAGTGCAGAAATGAAGTTCTCAAAGGACGAATGTCACCAAAGGTAAATTCTTCAAATTCTCTACTTTTTCTTTCTAGATATGCATATAATCACACCATCAGCCACTACATTTTCCAGCATAAGATACATCAGTCCTTAGTTGAGGTTCCATTTTGATATAGGGCACACTACTCCCTAGTCGCATGTTTAGTATAGGGTATACCAATCCCTAGCTATATTTTTCAACATAAGGTACACTAATTCTTGGTGAGGTTCCACTTTAATACAAGGTATCATATCCCTTGGTTACCTTCTATCTAAGTGATATAGGGCACCAACCCTTGGTTACATTCTCTCAGTGATACAGGGTGCCAACCCCTGGTTATATTCTATCTCAGTGATACAGGGTGCCAACCCCTGGTTATATTCCCGCCCAGCAATACAGGGTGCCAACCCCTGATTACATTCCCTCTCATTTCTTCAAACTCACTCGTATGAGATGCACTTCCTAGTGTGAGTCATTCTAATAGGAAACGCACTTCCTAATCGGAACCACCAATCCTAGCAGACACACTTCCTAGACCAAGCCTTTCAACCTCATTCTTAGGAGACTCACTTCCTAGTTTGAGTCATTCCAATAGGAGAGACACTTCTTAATCTAAACCACCAATCCTAGGAGACGCACTTCTTAGTCCAAGTCTTTCAACCTCGCTCGTAGGAGATGCACTTCCTAGTTCGAGTTATTCCAATAGGAGACGCAATTCCTAATTTGAACCATTAATCCTAGGAGACGCACTTCCTAGTCCAAGTCTTTCAACCTCATTCATAGGAGACGCACTTCCTAGTTTGAGTCATTCCATTAAGAGACGCACTTCCTAGTCTGAACCATCAATCCTTGGAGACGCACTTCCTAGTCCAAGCCTTTCAACCTCACTCGTAAAAGACGCATTTCCTAGTTTAAGTCATTCCAATAGGAGACACACTTCCTAATCTGAACCATCAATCCTATGAGACGCACTTCCTAGTCCAAGCACTTCAACCTCACTCGTAGGAGATGCACTTCTTAGTTTGAGTAATTCCAATAGGAGATGAACTTCCTAATCTGAACCATTAATCCTAGGAGACGCACTTCCTGCTCCAATTCCTTTAACCTCACTCGTAGGAGACGCACTTCCTTGTTTGAGTCATTTCAATAGGAGACACACTTCCTAATATGAACCATTAATCCTAGGAGATGCACTTCCTAGTTTGAGTCCTTCAACCTCACTCGTAGGAGACACGCTTCCTAGCATGATTCAACCCTTTTCATTCCAATAGGAGATGCACTTCCTAATATGAATTATTAATCGTAAGAGACACAATTCCTAGTTCAAGTCCTTCAATCTCACACTCATTCCAATGCTACTCATGGGAGATGCACCTCCTAGTCTAAGTTTTATTAGTTCTACACCTAAGATAAGTACATCCAACTCGGAGCCTTTAGTTTCATTTTTGTATCTTTCAAATAAAACAAGTTGTTTTGTAGCTTTACCCAATAATTCACAAAACTTTTCAGTGCAAACTGGGGCAGAAAATTTTGTTTGTTTTGTTCTTCTTTGATGATTTTACAGGACCCTGCCGTAAAGCATAGATTTTGACGATTAAAGCTTGCAATTTCAGTTTCTCATCAGAAAAAAGAAGTCTTTCGATCACAAGATAGTTGGAATTAGCTTTGATAATGTGTTAGTATCCAGTTTCTCAAGTTTCATTTTCTTAAATTCTGATCCGGAAAGCAAGCAATCGAGAATGAGCCATAATCTTTTCTTCAAAGAGCATCAAGATCCAATCTAAGGTCAGCACGAGCGAGCAGGTCAAGAATCAAGATTTAACTCCACAAGACACATAGATAGAAATTTTATAACTCTTAGCTTGCATGCATATGTAGTTCTCTTCTCTTTTCCTTTTGATGTAAGCAGCAAGTAATAGTATCAGCAACAGCAACAACAACAACAGTCTTAACTCCAGTGTCCGGTAGTCCCAGCTACCAAAGGTTTCCCAGAACTACACTGACCTAATTCCTTTATAGCCAAGGATATGTAGACAACCTTGGAAGTAAGGTTCGGTCACCATTTTTTCAAAAAATACTTTCATTGGAGTGATATGTGAGTAAAGATTAGCCATCGCATTCACTTTTCTGTGCACGAAAACACTTCATGTTCTCGAGCAAAGGGGGGCAGCTATGAATACCTAATTTTTGCACTATTTTAACATCTCCAAAATTTATAAGTGTTATGTTTGTTTATTCATTTCTTTTTCTTTCTCGATTTTTACTTATTTTTTTATTGCATTATTCTTATAACAAAAATACCAAAAACTATAGTCTTTTTGTGTGTGTGCTCTTTTAATTGACTAATTATTTGATAAGTTAATCAAATTGACTTATTTGATGATTAATTCAATGGTTAGCTAATGAGCTTTATCAGGTTTTATTTTATTGGTTTGTATTTAGGATAACTATAAAATAGTTTAATAAGAATAGGATTAAGAAAGAAATTGGGCCAAATTTGAAAGAAAGAGAGTGGATAAGAGTGCAATGTAAGGGGCTTCCACTGAAAGGTTTGAAACGACGTAGTTTTGTCTTGAAACTATGTCGTTTCATTAAATGAATCAGATCAAATCGTAGCCATTCATCTTTCTTAATCTAACAGCTTAAAATTGATCACCTCCTACGTATTTAATCTCCTAAAATCAAATTTTAGACCTCCATATTTACTTCAACCAAACCCTAGAGCCCCTTTCTTTTCCCCTCTCTCTGGCCGCTGCACCACCCATCTCCACCGCCACTGCTGCCACCCGCCGCCACAGCGGTGGCTCCAAATCACCTCAAAATTATACCGTTCTCTTCATCTCTAGATTTTGTGAAATCAAAATCCTAGATGGCCGCCTCTTACTTCCCTCTTTGATTTCACGATGAACCATCCACTTCACCCCCACAAAACCTACATGAACGTGTATCTTGAGGAGATCTACACTTTCCTATTAACTTCACCCCCCACCCACCCCCAAAAAAGGTACCACCACCAGCCAGCTACCCCCGCTGTCGCCGACCCGCTCTCACTGCCACTCTACTGCCTCACCACCTCCAAGCACACCGAGCTTCTGTTTTTGCCTAGATACAACCTCGGAACGACTCTTTCTAGGCAACATGGTGTTGAAATCATAATTCGGCTTCCCCGAATTGGTGTCCTAACGTCTGCCACCTAGAAAATTTCGTTCGAAGGTCGCTCGTCATCGTTTGTCACTACTCGCACCATCCTGGAGATTCATGGATAGTTTCAAGAATGCTCGTTTGGTATAACATTTTTCATTCCCTCATTTTCTTAGTTTATGTTTTCCCATTTGGTTTTGAATTTAGTTTAAGTTTCTCTATTTTGATTAGTTGTTAGTCTATAATAAGTGTGTTGTTCTAGTTTTGTGCAAAATTCAAAAAGATTAATTGAATTGTTTATATAATTGTTTTTATGTTTAGTTGTTATTAATCGGGAAGAATACATAGTTTACCCCCGGAACTATGGACCAAATCCCTATGACACACCTTTTGGAAACAAAAATCATCTTACACACTCAACCCGAGTGTGTCTAACACACACCTCTTTAGTGTTTGACCACTTTTTTCTCAGCAAGTGTAGTCACACACTAATAATAATGTGACATGTGTAATTAACCTTTTGCAAAATATAAAAAATACTTGAAATTGTAATTATATCCTAATTTCCAAAATAATCTTCCATCTTCTTCATCTTCCCCGAGCTATACATAGCACTATGGCTGCCAACCCTCCAAACTGAAACACTGATGCAAAAAGGAAAACAAAAACCACTACCTCATCCTACCACAGTTAAGACCCACCACCCCAACCGTATAAATTCCCTGCTAATCTTCATTTTCTTTGCCACATTCAACACCCCAACCGTTTAAATTCACTATTACTCTCTATTTTATTTGCCACATTCAACATTCCACCCATTTAATTATAAAACTCAGATTTGTCTGTGCTATTATTTTGGAAACCGGTGGTGTCTCTTCCAGTTCATGAGATCATAGACAAGGACTGCATATCAAGATTGTTAGAGAGAAACAAATAAAACCTTATTGGGATTAATCTGTATCTAGTTTATCAAACCCGAAAAAAGAGCAGCCATTCTGGGATTACATTACCTTCCTTATTATTTCAAGAAGCTAATCAAAATCTAAATATGAAAAACACCAAATCTCAAAAACAATTGTCAATTTGGAGAATTTGAATCACGAGTCATAACCAAAATACATTGGTGCTCAAATATGGAAATTGTCACGACCCTAACTCCCTCCGTATAACGTCGTGGCGGTACCTAGTCTCCATGACTAGGTAAGCCTAACAAATTGCGAAAAATAACAAAACGAAAGTAAAACTTGGCAACTAACAGCAGTGGATAACTGAATAACTAGTAACAATGACTCTCGGCATGTACAATAACCAATACTCTATAAATACATAGTCTTTCCAAAACCTGGAACATCGTAAGCCACAAGCTACAGAAGGAAAATAGCATCTCTATACACCAGAGTCTAATAAAAGGAATACAAAAAGTGTTTGACATAAGGGAGAATAGAGGGGGACTCCTAGGTCTGCGGACGCGACAGATGTACCTTGAAGTCTCTGTACAGCAATAAGCACTCTCAACTAATAGCGGGGCTGATAAGAAGTACCTGGATTTTCACATAAAATCATGTGCAGAAGAGTAGCATGAGTACACCACAATGGTACCCAGTAAGTGACAAGCCTAACCTCGGTCGAGTAGTGATGAGGTCAGGTCAGGCCCACTGGTATATAATAAATAAAGCAAGGGAATATAACAGTATATTAAGAGACTGGAATTTAACAAAAGGAAAACACAACAAAAATAACAGTACAACACATGGGTAAACAGCAGGGGATCTCCCGAGATACCGGCTCGTAGTACCCGAAGTAAAGAAGCAAAGAGAGCTCCCGAAGTACCGCCTCGTAGTCTCAAAAGTAAATGTGCAGGGAGAACTCTCGAGGTACCGCCTCATAGTCTCAAAAGTAGAACAAGGAAAAGTAGGAAATCAACTAGGCATGCTTCACAGAGTTCAAATAAGAAGTTAAAGCACGTAGTCATGCGATATTAGACTAAACAGGATAACTACACATATTGGAATAGCTCAATTAAGAATGAAAACAACCTAATACTCATTTAAATGGTATAACTTAACTTAAAGGAAAAACAGGTTGCTACTCCGTAAAATAAATCGGGGTTTTCAACAAATAGCCTGTGTACGTACTCGTCACCTCACGTACACGGCGCTCACATATCACAACAGTATCAAATCCTAAGGGAATTTCCCCCACACAAGGTTAGGCAAGCCATTTACCTCGAACCAAGCTCAATCAATCGGTAACAATGCCTTTTCCACGAATGTCCAACTCCGAATTGCCCAAATCTAGCCAAGATCAATTACATACCATAAATACAACTATAAGAAACTAATCTAATTAATGAAATCAAAGCTAAAGCAAGAAATTAGAAAAAATCGCCCCAAAAAATCGATTCGGGCCTACGTCTCGGAATCATGTAGAAGTCACAAACTATGAACACCCATTCACTCACGAGTCCAACCAGATAAGAATTACTCTAATCCGACCTCAAATCGCCTTTGAAATCTCAAAGTTTTAGTCTAGGAAGTTTATAACATTTTCCCCCAAATTACCAACTCAAATCCCTAATTAGATGATGAAAATAGTAATAGATTCATAAAATATAGTCAAATATGGGTTAGAATCACTTACCCCAACAATTTCCTTGAAGAACCCTCGAAAAATCGCCTCACACCGAGCTCTCAAGGTCCCAAAATTAAAAATGGAAAATAAACCCCCGAACTTGATCTTTTCTGCCCAGCGATTCCGCAACTGCGGACCTACTGGCGCACCTACAGAATTTCCCTCGCAGGTGCGGAAATGACTTAAGGGGGTTGGGTCCGCATCTGCGATGAAGGGGCCGCACCTGCTTGTGCGCTCCTGCGGAACCTGGTCCGCTTCTGCGGTCTCACTTCGCACCTACGCTCCTTTGGCGCATCTGCGGGCATTGCAAATGCGGAAAATTGCCTAGCACATGCGACCCCTAAGCACCTACCCCACTCCGCTTCTGCGATAGACCTTGCACACGTGCGATCTCGCACCTGCGGTCTCCCCACCGCAGGTGCAAAACACCAGAAACTAGAAAACATCAGCCTTTTGCCTAAGTCCAATTTCAATCTTTTAAGCATCTGAAACACACCCGAGGCCCTCGGGACCCCAACCAAACATACCAACCATTCCTAAAACACCATACGAACTTATTCAAGCCCTCATATCACATCAAACAATGCTAAAAACACGAATCACCCTCCGATTCAAACTTAATGAACTTTGAAACTTCAAACTTCTAAAACCGATGCCGAAACCTATCAAAACATGTCTGATTGACCTCAAATTTTGCACACAAGTTATATTCACCCTTACGGACCTACTACAACTTCCGAAATTGGAATCCGACCTCGCTATCAAAAAGTCCACTACCGGTAAAAATCTCCAAAAATTTAACTTTTGCTAATTCAAGCCTAAATCAGCTACAAACCTCCAATTCACAGTCCAGACACGCTCCTAAGTCCAGAATCACCCAACGGAGCTAACAGAACTGAAGAAACTCTATTCTAGAGTCATCTTCACACAGTTCCAACTACAGTAAAAAATCATAAGACTTAAGCTTCCGTTTAGGGACTAAGTGTCAAAAAACACTTCGAAAACACAACCAAAGGCTCCCGGAAAGTCACATTAGCAGAAAGAGATACGGGGAAAGCAGTAAACAGGGGATTGGGGCTATAACTCTCAAAACGATCGGCCAGGTCCTTACATCCTCCCCTTCTTAAAACAATCATTTGTCCTCGAACGAGCATAGAGACATACCTGAAGTGGTGAAAAGATGAGGATAACGGCTACGCATATCATGCTCGGTCTCCCAAGTTGCCTCCTCGACCGGCTGACCCCTCCACTGAACCTTCATGGAAGCAATGTTCTTTAACCTCAGCTTTCAAACCTGCCTATCCAAAATAGTCACTGGCTCCTCAATATAAGATAGATCATTGTCCAACTGGACTGAGCTGAAATCTAGCACATGAGACGTATCACTGTGATACTTCCGAAGCATAGAAATATGGAATACCGGATGAACTCCTTCTAGACTGGGAGGTAAGGCAAGCTCATGAGCAACTTCCCCGACACGCCGCAACACCTCAAAGGGACCAATGAACCTTGGGCTCAGCTTGCCCTTCTTTTCGAACCTCATAACGCCCGTCATAGGCGAAACCAGGAGAAAGACCCGCTCTCCAACCATGAATGCAACATCGTGAACCTTCCAATCCGCATAACTCTTCTATCTGGACTGGGTTGTGCGAAGTCGATCCTGAATCACCTTCACCTTATCCAGGGCATCGTGAATCAAGTCTGTACACAATGATATAGCCTCGCTCGGCTCGAACCAACCCACCGGAGACCGACACTGCCTACCATACAGAGCCTTATATGGTGCCATCTGGATGCTTGACTGATAACTATTGTTGTAGGCAAACTCCGCAAGTGGCAAGAACTGTTCCCAAGAACCTCCAAAATCTAACACACACGTACAGAGCATATCCTCTAATATTTGAATAGTGCGCTCGGACTGTCCGTCCATCTGAGGGTGAAATGTTGTGCTCAGCTCCACTCGAGTACCCAACTCATGTTGTACGGCCCTCCAGAATCGTGATGTAAACTGCATACTCCGGTCAGAGATGATAGATATTGGTACTCTATGAAGCCTGAGGATCTCGTAGATTTTAATTCGAGCCAGCTGCTCGGAAGAATAGGTAGTCATCACAGGAAGGAAATGAGCTGACTTGGTCAGCCTATCCACAATCACCCAAACTGTATCAAACCTCCGCTGAGTCCGTGGGAGTCCAACAACAAAATCCATAGTGATCCGCTCACATTTCCACCCCGGAATCTCTAACTTCTGAAGTAACCCACCTGGCAGTTGATGCTCATACTTCACCTGCTGGCAATTTAGACACCAAGCTACATACTCCACTATGTCCTTCTTCATCCTCCTCCACTAGTAATGTTGCCTCAAGTCCTGGTACATCTTCGCGGCACCCGGATGAATGGAGTACCGTGAGCTGTGAACTTCCTGGAGATTCAACTCACGAAAACCATCTACATTGGGAGAACATAGCCTCCCCTGCATCCTCAATGCACCATCATCCCCAATAGTGACCTTCTTAGCATCACCGTGTTGAATCGTGTCCTTAAGGAAAAGCAGATGGGGGTCATCATACTGACGCTCCCTGATACGATCATAAAGAGAAGATCGAGAGACCACACAAGCCAATACTTGACTCAGCTCAGAAATATCCAATCTCACCAACTGGCTGGCTAAGGCCTGAACATCCAACGCCAATGGCCTCTCCACTGATGGTAGATATGCTAAACTCCCCAAACTCTCTGCTCGGCGACTCAAGGCATCGGCCACCACATTGTCCTTCGCCGGATGGTACAAAATGGTGATATCATAGTCCTTAAGTAGCTCCAACCACCTCCGCTAACTTAAGTTAAGATCTTTTTGCTTGAACAAATGCTGCAAACTCCGATGATCGGTGTAATTCTCACAAGGGACACCGTACAAATAGTGCCGCCAAATCTTCAAGGCATGAACAATAGCTTCTAACTCAAGGTCGTGGACAAGATAGTTCTTTTCATGCACCTTTAGTTGTCTGGACGCATAGGCAATCACCCTACCGCCCTGCATCAACACCGCACCGAGACCAATCTACGATGCATCACAATACATAGTATAAGACCCCGAACCTGTAGGCAATACCAATACTAGGTTGTAGTAAAGGTTGTCTTGAGCTTCTGAAAGTACTCCTCACACTCCTCTGTCCACCTGAATGGAGCACCCTTCTGGGTCAGCCTGGTCATAGATATTGCAATAGATGAGAACCCCTCTATAAAATGATGGTAATACCCCGCCAAACCAAGAAAACTCCGGATCTCTGTAGCTGATGACGGTCTAGGCCAACTCTGCACTGCTTCCACCTTCTTCAGATCCATCTTGATCCCATCAATCGATACTACATGACCCAAGAATCCCACTGAGTCTAGCCAAAACTCACACTTTGAAAATTTTGCGTATAACTTCTTTTCTCTCAAGGTATGAAGCACAGTCCTCAGGTGCTACTCATGATCCTTCCATATCCGGGAGTACACCAGAATGACGTCAATTAACACAATGACGAAAGAGTCAAGATAAAGCCGGAACACACTGTGCATCAAGTGCATAAAAGCTGTTGGGGCATGGGTTAGCCCAAATGACATCACAAGGAACTCGTAGTGACCATACCGAGTCCTTAAAGCAGTCTTCGGGATATCTGGCTCCCGAATCTTCAACTGATGATAGCCAGAACATAAATCAATCTTGGAAAACACCCTGGCACCCTGTAGCTGATCAAATAAATCATTAATACGAGGCAATGGATACATGTTCTTCATTGTTAATTTGTTCAGCTGGTGATAACCAATGCACATACGCATAGAACCATCCTTCTTCTTCACAAACAAGACAGGAGCACCCCAAGGTGACATACTGGGCTGAATGAAGCCCTTATCAAGCAACTCATGTGACTGCTCCTTCAACTCAGGAGGAGCCACACGATACGGAGGAATAGAGATGGGATGAGTGCCCGACAACAAATCAATGCCAACCGGAAACTCATCTGGAAGGTCCCTCACTATAGGGACTGACTTAACTATAGGGGCATCAATACTGACATCTCTCACATAAGCTAGATACGCATCACACCCCTTCTCAACCATTCGTTGAGCTTTTAGAAATGAAATAACTCTGCTGGGAGTATACTCTAAGGTACCTCTCCACTCTAATCGCGGTAATCCTGGCATAGCCAGCATCATGGTCTTGGCGTGACAATCAAGAATAGCATAATGGGGTGACAACCAGTCCATGCACAAGATAACAGCAAAGTCTACCATACTGAGCAAATAAATCGTCTCTGGTCTCAAAACCACTAAGAGCAATCAAACACGACTGATACACGTGGTCCACAACAAGAGAATCTCCCACAGGAGTAGACATATAAATAGTGGAACTCAAGGAGTCCCGAGATACGCCTAAATACGGGACAAAATAAGAGAACACATAGGAATATAAAGAGCCTGGATCAAATAAGACCGAACAATACCTGTAATGACAGGGTCGGAAATAACTGCCTCTGTACGAGCCGGAAGAGCATAATATCTGGCATGGCCTCCCCCTCTAAGGCGACCTCGACCTCCCCGACCTCCACCTCGAGCTGGCTGAGCAGGTGGGGCGGCAGCTGGTGCTAGAATCATAGCCTGAGGACTCGGTGGAGCACGCGGTGGCTGAGAAGTCTATGGAGGTTCACCCCTCCTATGTCAGGGGCAATCCTTCTCCACACTCAAAACAAGCTCTCGCAGAGCGTGGCTGTTGTGACTGGATCGGTCCAGGTCTGCTGGACTAACCACTAAAAGCACCCCGTGCATGAGGCACACTAGACATTAGCGGTGCATAATAAGGCTCCTGGGCCTAGAAAAGACCGGAATACCACTGGCGGCTAGAAGAGCTGAATGAACGGGGCGATTCAGATAACCCCTACCATGGCGAACTGCAACTGGGGCACGAGTACCACTGTAAGTGCTAGACTCTCGAGACCTCTTGGTCTCCCTATCCTCTCTATCCCGAGCGAGCATGCCCTCCAATCTCCTAGAAATACTCACAACCTACTGGTAAGAAATATCTATCTCCAGCTCCCTAACCATACTAATCCTGATACTGGGGTGGAGTCCCTCAATAAACTAACGAACCCTCTCTCGAACTATGGCAACCAAGGCTGGATCATGTTGGGACAAATCACTGAAACAAACTTCATACTCTGACACAGTCATAGCACCCTGGCGCATCTACTCAAACTTCGCGCGACATGCGTCCCTGGGGCTATGAGGGACATACTCTCTCAAAATCATGTCTGAGAACTGAGTCCACGTAAGTGAAACTACCTCAACCGGACTACTCAACTCATAAGCATGCCATCACTGATAGGCTGCTCCTCTAAGCTGGAATGCAGTACAGGAAACCCCACTTGACTCCGCTATACCCATAGTACAGAAAATACAATGACACTCCTCTAGAAATTTCTGGGCATCCTCTGACGCCAATACACTGAAGGTAAGAGGGTGATACTTCTTGTACCTCTCAAGTCTGAGCTGCTCCGCCTCAGAAACTGCTGCCCTAACCTCAGGCTGAACTGGAGCTACCAGCTGCACTGGTATGATCTATGGATCCTAGTCTACTTGAACTCGTTGCTCTGGGGTACCGATGACGGTAGTTTGTGCTCCTCCCCCAGCCTGAGATGTGGCAGGAGCAAGTGGAATCAATCAAGCCTGAGTTAAGGTGTTGAACATGCTCAGAAACTGGGCTAGAGTCTCCTGGAGGGATGGTGTAGCAACATGTATCTCAAGTGTCTGCCCTCCGGCTGGAGCTACTGGGGGCTCCTCTATGGAAGCACGTGCGGGTGCACTGGCTGCACCACGTGGACGTCCTCGGCCTCTACACCGGCCCTGGCCTCTCACGGATCTAGCAGGGGGCGAGGGTGCCTAGTCATCAGATACACCTATATGTGTCCTCGCTATCTGTGAGAGAATAGAATACAAAAGTTTTGAATTTCGAAGTCAATAATTTTGCACGACAAGGAATCAAAGAAGTGAAATTTCTCCTAACAGTTCCGTAGCCTCCCAAAGATAAGTACAAATGCCTCTGTACCAATCCGTGAGACTCTAATAAATCGATTTGTGACTCACGACACCTATGAACCTAGAACTCTGATACCAACTTGTCACGACCCTAACTCACTCTGTATAACGTCATGACGGTACCTAGTATCTACGACTAGGTAAGCCTAACAAATTGCAGAAAATAACAAAACAAAAGTAAAACTTGGCAACTAATAGCAGTGGATAATAGAATAACTAGTAACAATGCCGCTCGGCATGTACAATAACCAATACTCTATAAATACACAGTCTTTCCAAAACCCGAAACATCGTAAGCTACAAGCTACAGAAGGAAAATAGCATCTCTATATACCAGAGTCTAATAAAAGGAATACAGGAAGTGTTTGACATAGGGGAGAATAGAGGGGGACTTCTAGGTCTGCGGACGCGACAGATGTACCTTGAAGTCTCTGTACAACAGCAAGCACTCTCAGCTAATAGCTAGGCTGATAAAAAGTACCTGGATCTGTACACAAAAAACATGTGCAAAAGAGTAGCATGAGTACACCACAACGGTACCCAGTAAGTGCCAAGCCTAACCTCGATCGAGTAGTAACGAGGTTAGGTCAGGCCCACTGGTATATAATAAATAAAGCAGGGGAATATAACAGTATATTAAGAGACTGGAATTGAACAAAAGGAAAACACAGTAAAATAGCAGTACAACACAGGGGTAACAACGGGGGATCTCCCGATATACCGTCTCGTAGTCCCGAAGTAAAGAAGAAAAGAGATCTCTCGAGGTACCGCCTCGTAGTCTCAAAAGTAAATGTACATGGAGAACTCTCGAGGTACCGCCTCGTAGTCTCAAAAGTAAATATGCAGGGAGAACTCCCGAGGTACCGCCTCGTAGTCTCAAAAGTAAATGTGCAGGGAGAACTCCCGAGGAACCGCCTCTTAGTCTCAAAAGTAAATATGCAGGGAGAACTCCCGAGGAACCGCGTCGTAGTCTCAAAAGTAAATGTGCAGGGAGAACTCCCGAGGAACCGCATCGTAGTCTCAAAAGTAAATGTACAGGAAGAACTCACGAGGAATCGCCTCGTAGTCTCAAAAGTAAATGTACAGGGAGAACTCCCAAGGAACCGCCTCGTAGTCTCAAAAGTAAATACATAGCTCAAACTGATAAATACAATAATTAACAACAAGATTTCTACAGTTATACTGATAAAGAACAAGGAAAAGCAGGAAATCAACTAGGCATGCTTCATAGAGTTCAAATAAGCAGTTAAAGCATGTAGACATGCGATATTAGACTAAACAGGATAACTACGCATGTTGGAATATCTCAATTAAGAATGAAAACATAATAATTCTCATTTAAACGGTATAACTCAATTTAAAGGAAAAACAGGTTGCTACTTAGTAAAATAAATTGGGTTTTTCAACAAATAGCCCGTGTACGTACTCGTCCCCTTACGTACACGGCACTCACATATCACAATGGTATCAAATCCTAAGGGGATTTCCCCCACACAAGGTTAGGCTAGCCACTTACCTCGAACCAAGCTCAATTAATCGGTAACGATGCCTTTTCCACGAATGTCTAACTCTGAATGGCCCACATCTAGCCAAAATCAATTGCATAACATAAATACAACTATAAGAAACTAATATAATTAATGAAATCAAAGCTAAATCAAGAAATTAGAAAATCGCCCCAAAAGGTCGACTCGAGCCCATGTCTCGGAATCGTGTAGAAGTTACAAAATATGATCACCTATTCACTCACGAATCCAACAATATAAGAATTACTCGAATCCGACCTGAAATCAACTTTCAAAACTCAAAATTTTAGTCTTGGAAGTTTATACCATTTTCCCCCAAATTTCCAACTCAAATTCCTAATTAGATGATGAAAATAGTAATAGATTCATAAAATATTGTCGAATCCGGGTTAGAGTCACTTACCCCAATAATTTCCTTGAAGAACCTTCAAAATATCGCCTTATACCGAGCTCTCAAGGTCCCAAAATTGAAAATGGAAAACAAGCCCTCGAACTTGATCTTTTCTACCCAGCGATTCTGTATCTGCGGACCTACTGTCGTACCTACGATGCCGCACCTGTGGAATTTCCCTCGCAAGTGCAGAAATGACTTAAGGGGACTGGGTACGCATCTGCGATGAAGGGGTCGCACCTACGTGTGCGCGCCTGCGGAACCTGGTCCGCTTCTGCGGTCTCACTTCGCACATGCGCTCCTTTGGCGTATCTGCAGGCATCGCAGATGGTGAAAATTGCCCCGCACCTGCGACCCCTGAGTACCTACCCCACTTTATTTCTGTGATAAACCTTGCACACGTGCGATCCCGCACCTGCGGTCTCCCCACCGTAGGTGCAAAACACCAGAAACCAGAAAACTTTAGCCTTTTGCCTAAGTCCAATTTCAATCCGTTAAGCATCCGAAACACACCCGAGGCCCCCGGGACCCCAACCAAACATACCAACAAGTCCTAAAACACTATACAAATCTAGTCGAGCCCTCAAATCACATCAAACAACGCTAAAATCATGAATCACCGTCCGATTCAAACTTAATGAACTTTGAAACTTCAAACTTCTAAAACCGATGTCGAAACCTAACAAACCACGTCCGATTGACCTCAAATTTTGCACACAAGTTATATTCAGACTTACGGACGTACTCCAACTTCTGAAATTGGAATCCGACCCCGGTATCAAAGAGTCCACTATCGGTCAAAATCTCCAAAAAAATTAACTTTCACCAATTCAAGCCTAAATTAGCTACGGACCTCCAATTCACAGTCCGGACACGCTCCTAAGTTCAGAATCACCCTTTAGATCTTGGGGAAAATATCTGGTGGGGTGGTTGTGGTGGTGTGATGGAAGAACCTGGAAAAGAATTGATGAAATCTTTTTAGAAAATAAAAAATCTGCACAAATGGTTTCCAAATGATGCTTTAGATACAAAATTTTAACTCTACACTCGCCTCTTATGCATGTAAATCACGAGTGTAAAAGTAGTGTGTATTAGATATACTTGGGAAAGTTTGAGTGTGTAAGGTGATTTTTATTCCCAAAAGGTGTGTCATATGGATTTGGTCCATAGTTCCGGGGGTAAACTATGTATTCTGCCTTTTCGCGCAATAGCTTGTCGCTCGAGTCTAGTTTGCACAAATCTAATTCATTCCAATCTAGTTTGTTTGAATACTTAGTTCGATTACATTTTGAGTCTTGTTTCTGCTTTGCTAATTCGTAGTTGGTTTGAGTTTGAGTGTATGAGTTGTATTTCAGTCATGTGTGGATAAAATCTGAGTACTTGAGCTTAAAGTACATGGTTGTTGGGTATTTTACTGTTTAAGAATGCAAGAAAATACTACTTTACTTTGTGTCAGATTTTTGGTGAAAAGTGGACTGTTTTGTCGCACAAAAGTTAGTTCTTTCCAAAAGGACTTATTTTTCCTACTTAAAGAAATCACCTTTACACACATTAAAAAAGAGGACAACAAAAAAAGAGCAGCTGGAGTAACTTAAAAACTCTCTGCAATCTTCTTTCTTTGAGAAATATTCCAGAAAATGAAAGAACACAAAAGAAAGAAAAGTTTTCTTTAGTCTTCTTCTTTAGTTTCTGATTTTGATTCTGCAAGTTTTCGGAGGTGAATCTGTTTGGTTTTGCTGGTTCATTTGTTGTTATTGCTTGTTAACTTTGACTGGGTTGAGCTGCCGTTTTTCTATACTGTTAGGATCGGGAATCCGGATAGTGAGGAATTTAGCCAAACAACGGTATAATGACAATAACAAAGACAATGGAAGTTGATAATAACGGCAATTAAAGAATATAAAAAATACACAAATTTAACGTGGTTCGGTCAAGGTGACCTACGTCCACAAGCGGAGATGAGCAATTTCACTATACCAACAAGAGTACAAAATTAGAGTAAATACTCTAATTAATCCCAAATACCCCAAGAGAATAACCTCACAAGATCACTCCAAAGAAAGGGTTCACACAAGTGTTTCCCAACACTCACTCTCTTACAAAATACTCTATAATGAAATAAAGGAGGAGAAAGAAAGACAAGAGTGAAAAGCTCTTGAATTGGTGTGTTTGCAAATGAGGAGAAACTCCTCTATTTATAGCAAGAAATCCTTGGTCTAATAATGGATATTATGTCATGGCAAATATCATGAAAATTTGGCCATATTACAAATCTCCACCTTGGCCTAATTTCGGCTTATAGTAAATTTGCTCCACCTTCTCCGCAAAAACCCCAATGGGCAAACTCATTCTTCATAAATGCCAATCAAGTTCAGGCAAAGCTTGAACTTGGATACTGGAAGAGGTTTTGTGAACATGTCAGCAGGATTGTCTCTAGTGTTGATCTTCTGAACAGAGACTTTTCTTTCAGCAATAGTTTCTCGGATGAAATGATACTTTATATCAATGTGCTTTGTCCTCTCATGATAAATTTGATCTTTAGTCAAGTGAATGGCACTTTGACTATCACAAAAAATGGTAATACCACCTTGGTGTAAACTGAGTTCCGCAAATAGACCCTTCAACCATAAAGCTTCTTTGATCGCCTCGGTCACTGCCATATATTCTGCTTCGGTAGTAGATAAAGCTACTACATGTTGTAATGTAGCTTTCCAACTAATAGCGCAACCCCCGATGCAAAATACATATCCTGTCAGTGATCTTCTTTTGTCAAGATCCCCTACATAATCTGAGTCTACAAAACCAACCAAACTGTTATTATTTCTCCCAAACTCCAAACATGTGTTTAAAGTACCTCGCAAGTATCTGAGAATCTATTTCACAGCATGCCAATGTGCTTTACCAGGGCAAGCTATATACCGGCTTACCACGCTCACTGCTTGCGTGTACAAACCATTACATACATAATACTACCGACTGCACTGGAATAAGGAAGTTGTGCCATGTACCTCTCTTCTTCCTCTAACTGCGGAAACTGAGCAGTTGATAACTTAAAATGAGCAGCAAGAGGGGTACTAATTGGTTTAGCATCTTTCATGCCAAACCTCTCCAAGACTTTCTCCAAGTACTTCTTCTGGGTCAGAAATAGCCTGTTGGCTTTTCGATCTCTTTTGATCTCCATGCCAAGGATTTTCTTAGCTGCTCCCAAATCTTTCATCTCAAATTCACTTTTCAGCTGACTTTTCAAATTGTGAATTTCTGTTAAATCCTTAGCAGCAATGAGCATGTCATCAACATATAATAATAGGTACACAAATGAACCATCATTTAACTTCCGGAAGTAAACACAACTATCATACATGCTCCTCGAATAACCATGATCCAACATAAAGGAATCAAACCTTTTATACCATTGCCTTGGAGACTGCTTTAATCCGTACAAGGATTTCTTCAACAAGCAAACATGATCTTCTTTTCCTTCAATTTCAAATCCTTCGGGTTGATGCATGTATATTTGTTCCTCAAATTCGCCATGTAAGAAAGTTGTCTTAACATCAAGTTGATCTAATTCCAAATCATACATGGCAATGAAGGCAAGCAAGACACGAATAGAGCTATGTTTAACAACAGGTGAGAAAATCTCATTAAAATCAACTCTTTGTACCTGACTATAGCCCTTTGCAACTAATCGTGCCTTATACCTCGCATCTTCAACCCCTGGAATGCCATCCTTTTTCTTGAAGACCCATTTGCAACCAACAATTCTTTTTCCTGATGGCAGCTTCACAAGAGACCAAGTACCATTCTTGTGGAGAGACTCAATTTCTTCATCCATTGCAATCAGCCACTTGGCTGAGTCAGCACCAGAAACTGCTTCTGAATATTTTGATGGTTCTCCAATTTCTTCAGTTTCCTGTGCAACTGAAAAAGCAAGTGCAACATAATCTCCAAACCTTAATGGTTGTTTACCTTCTCTTCTTGGTCTATGTTTGGCTATAGAATACTCCTCTTCTTCTGGTTCAACTTCAGGAATTTCAGCTTCTGTCTCAACTTCAGGAGTTTCAACTGTATTTTGCTCCAAAGTTGATGAGCTTGGCTCAGAAGGAATGCCAATCTCAATCTCCACCTGGTTCTGTGTACTCTTTCCTTTATCTGTATTACAAGAACTAGAAGACTCTTTTCTAGAATGTAACATAGAGGATTCATCAAAGGTTACATCTCTGCTAATTATAAATTTTGGTGTTGTGGGATCAGGATACCATAGTCGGTATCCTTTCACCCCAGATGCATACCCAAGGAAAATGCACTTTCTAGCCCTTGGCTCTAATTTTCCATCATTTACATGCATGTATGCAGGGCAACCAAATATCTTTAAATCAGAATAATTAGTAGGAGTACCTGACCACATTTCCTCTGGAGTCTTAAAGTTCAAAGGTACAGAAGGAGCTCGGTTGACAATATAACAAGCTGTAGAGATAGCTTCTACCCAAAAGGCATTTGTCAACCCAGCATTTGAAATCATTCAACAAGCCCTTTCCAAAAGAGTTCTATTCATCCTTTCTGCCACACCATTTTGCTGAGGTGTCATTCTCACATTACGATGTCGAGCAATTCCTTCATTCTTGCAAAATTCGTTGAATTCATTATTACAAAATTCCAAGCCATTATCTGTTCTAAGACGCTTAACCTGTTTTCCTGTTTGCTTCTCAATCAAAACTTTTCATTGTTTGAAATTTAAGAAAAAATCACTTTTATTTTTCAGGAAATAAACCCAAACTTTCCTTGCATAATCATCAATGAAAGTTAACATATACCTGGCACCACCTTTTGATGGGGTACGTGAAGGACCCCAAAGATCTGAATGAATGTAATCCAAAGTGCCTTTTGTTCTATGAATTACTGGAGATTTAAAGCTGACTCTTTTATGCTTCCCGAACACACAATGTTCACAGAACTCCATATTTCCGGTACTTTGGCCATATAAGAGACCTCTTTTACTGAGGATAGAAAGACCTTTTTCACTCATATGCCCCAATCGCATATGCCACAATTTGGTGATGTCAGAATTTGATTTATCTGATATTGAAACTGCAGCAGCACCTGTAACAATAGATCCTAAAAGAGTATACAACGTACCAGATCTGTGTGCTTTCATAATCAGAAGAGCACCATGAGAAATTTTCAGAACTCCACCTTCACCTGTGTACTTGCACCCAAGAGATTCTAGAGTGCCCAAAGAGATGAGATTTTTCTTCAAGTCAGGAACATGTCTAACATCGGTGAGAGTTCTCACCACACCATCGTGCATTTTGATTCGGACTGTACCTTTTCCAATAACTTTGCAGGCAGCATTGTTGCCCATCAAGACAACTCCACCTCCAATAGATTCATATGTGGTAAATAAATCCTGACTGGGACACATATGATAAGAACAACCCGAATCTAAAATCCACTCATTGTTAGATTTGAAACTATTATTAGTTGCTAAAAAATAGTTCCCTCAGTTTCATCAGCAGCTACACTTGCTTCGGCAGTGTCAGTATCTTTGTGCTCATTTTTCTTTTCTGTATGCTTTTCTTTGTTTTTTCAATTTAAAGCATTCAGAAATAATGTGACCTTTCTTATGACAATATTTGCACATGACATTTCTATATCTGGATTTTGACCTTGATTTAGGTTTCTCACTACTTAAATCTTTCTTATTGGATCTACCTCTTATGAATAAGCCTTCCCCTTGGTTCCCACTAGTTTTCCCAGTAATATCTCTATCTATTTGTTCTTTTGATTTCAAAATAGATTTGATAGATAAGAGATATTATCCTTTCCATAAAGCATAGTATCTCTTATATGTTTAAACGACTGGGGTAAGGAAACAAGCAATAACACAGCTTGATCCTCATCTTTGATTTCAGCATCTATGTTACTTAAATCCATAAGAAGAGAATCAAAAGTATCAAGATGAGTAAGTATAGAGGTACCTTCAGCCATACGAAAAGTGTAGAGTTTTTGCTTTAGGTAAAGCCTGTTTTCTACTCTTCTTTTCATATATATGGTTTTAAGCTTTTCCCATATGCCTTTGGCTGAGCTTTCTGCTGCAACTTCACGCAAAACCTCATTTGAAAGATTTAAAATAATACCTGCTTTTGCCTTTTTGTCTATGACGGCAAACTCCTCGTCCGTCATTTTATCCAGCATCTTCTCCTTTCCTTGCAGTGCCAAATCTAAGCCATCCTGAATTAGGATAGCTTCCATCTTTAGTTGCCACATTCCGAAATTTGTACTTCGGTCAAATTTCTCAACATAAGACTTTGTTAGAGTCATTTTGGCTATTTAAAATAACCTGGTTAGATCTGGCTCTGATACCAATTTATTAGGATCGGGAATCCGGATAGTGCGGAATTTAGCCAAACAATGATATAATGACAATAACAAAGACAATGGAAGTTGATAATAACGGCAATTAAAGAATATAAAGAAGACACAAATTTAACGTGGTTCGGTCAAGGTGACCTACGTCCACAAGCGGAGATGAACAATATCACTATACCAACAAGAGTACAAAAGAGAGTACAAAATTAGAGTAAATACTCTAATTAATCCCAAATACCCTAAGAGAATAACCTCACAATATTACTCCAAAGAAAGGGTTCACACAAATATTTTCCAACACTCACTCTCTTACAAAATACTCTATAATGAAATAAAGGAAGATAAATAAAGACAAGAGTGAAAAGCTCTTGAATTGGTGTGTTTGCAAATGAGGAGAAACTCCTCTATTTATAGCAAGAAATCCTTGGCCTAATAATGGATATTATGTCATGGCAAATATCATGATCCACAAATTTATTATAATGGATATTATGTCATGGCAAATGTCATGAAAATTTGGCCATATTACATATACCTTGCTGCTGCGTCTAAATTTCTACAATCTAGGTAACTTTCAACCTTGTAATTTTGTTCTATTCGATTGCAAATGAAGAAGAATTGCATACCCGAGTTCCTTTCAGTTTCTTTGGTACTTATTCTACTTCCTGCTCGTTAAAAGTAAATGCATGAGTACTGAAATTATCATGTTAGTTATTATAAGTAGGCAATGAAGTAGACTAGTTTCTTTTATCTTCGTTTAAATTTGGACTAAAAATTCCAGAACTTTTAGTTGAATTTTAATATATTCATTACTCCGTGACTAATAGTAGTAATGATTCGTGGAGTTGTTGCGGAAATTTAGACAGTGTTATGAGCTAAAATCTCTTTTAAACATTTAATAGGCCTAATGAATTAATCTTTTTAGGCCCGCTTCATAATGACCGAGTACATAAGCTGATCCATTTATTTATTTATTTACTTTGACACATAGTCGAATAAATTCCATAAGTAGTTTATTTCCTTTTGTACTCAAATAAATTTTTTAATAACTTAATCATTTTATTTAATTTAAATGCTAAGCAACTAGTAGGCACGCTTTAACTTTCTCATCCACGGATTCGCTTGAGTAGTATGATATTTAACATTTAACGGATTAGCTCGATAATCTCATACCATATCCAATAGCTTTAATTAATTTCTAATCTTTTTGCGTAGCACGGTAGTAACATCTAATAATTTTTAAAATTAATTTTCTCAAAGCACAAATGTAGTAATTTTTCCAAATGTAATAACGTGCTAATAATCCCTTGTCATGACTGCGGATTTGCTTGCGTAGCTCTGTTATGAAAAAATTAATAAATTTTGTCTCAATCACGCATTCGCTTGCGTAGTGTGGTTATGTTCAAAATATTTTTAAATATTTTTAATAATCAAGGATTAAAGCGGATAGGTAAAACATGAAAATCAAATAAATCATAGTTTGTCCAGAATTAATTCAAGCCAAGTTGTAGTCAATAAAGCGACCGTGGTTAGAACCACGGGATTCGGGGAGTGTCACACACCTTCTCCTCGGTTAACAGAATTCCTTACCCAGTCTCTTATTTTCGCAGACCAATAAAAATAGAGTCAACTCTTTCTTTTATTAGGGATTCAAATAAAATGCGACTTGAAACACCCAAAAAATCAATTCCAAGTGGCGACTCTGTAAATAAAATAATCCCTATCAAAAATTATCACTTTAATTGAAAAAAACATTTAAACCTTTCCATAACATATATATATATATATATATATATATATATATCTAACAAAAAATAAGTAAAACTTTTGCTCCTTCTTAAATAATATAAACTGCAAAGTGACTATGTATGTGTCCTTTTCGTAACTTGACGTTTAATAAAGGCACTTTTTGAAAAGATGTTCTAACAGAAACTGCTGCGTTAATACTAACAAAAGCCTTCTCAACTGCAAAATACATTTTTTTAGAAAGATTTTTGACAAAAAAATGATTTTTGAATCTTAGCCAAACCAGCTCTAAGTTAAGGTGAAGTGTGAGGCGATTCGTAAACATTGGGGCCCAAAATCTTACCAATTTTTTACGGAGGATTTGCATCTATACCCAATTTTTGGTTCACATTTTAACTTATATCCGCTTTGTAAAAAAAATTACAAGCGTATCCACTTTTCGGGTAACTTCAGACATACGGGCCTGACGTAGCAAAAATTTATGTCTGAAGTTTGAACTTTAGAATGTTTTGCCTGAGTATAGCTTTATCAAAGCAAAACCTCATATATTTTTGTCTAAAGTTTGGCCTGACTTACAAAGGCAATCACGCAAATTTCAGTTTATAGTGCAATGACAAACTTCAATTCAATAAAACTACATCATGTTTTGGCTGAAGTTTTTGTTTTGTAATTTCTGAACTTCAGCATTCTAGGAGCTGAAATTTTATTTTGTAATTGCTGAACTTCAGCATTCTAGGAGCTGAAATTTTATTTTGTAATTGCTGAACTTCAGCATTCTAGGAGCTGAAGTTTTTTGAAGTTTTGTTTTGTAATTGCTGAATTTCAGCATTCTAGGAGCTGAAATTTTGCTTTGTATTTGCTGAACTTCAACATTCTAGGAGTTGAAGTTTTTGTTTTATATTTGCTAAACTTCAGTAGTCTTAGAGCTGAAGTTGTGTTCTGCCTTTCTTTGAAGTTAGATGGCTTTAAAATATAACTTAAGCCAAATTGTGCTGAAGTTTTAACTGATTTTTTTGATAATGTTCTGAAATTATTTTTCCTATCTTTTATTTTTTAGTTCTGCAGTCCTTTTCTGTCGTTTTTCCTACGGATGATATCATAAAGCAAGGGGGAAGCTAATTCCAAGAGATCGCGAGAGTAACTATTGTGTATAATAAATTTAACATGCATGTGTCATTCTTGTGGCAGGTAACTTGGAAGAGAGGACATATAGTAGTCAGTTGATATTGTATGTTTAAGAAGGATGGATCAGGGAGAGACACAAATCACACCTACTTTAACCAGCTTGTAGAGTTTTATTTACTCGTCCTTCAACATAAAATATGGTAGTTGATAAGATTTAATAAAAACTTTACGGATCCAATCAATAATACTTATACAAAGTCTCATGTGTTTGAGAGAGAAAAGAAGAAGAGGAAAAGAAAAGGAGGAAGAAAGGAGCGCATAGGTCAGGAAGAAGAAGATGAGGCCTCTGAAGTTGTCAAAATTAGGGTATAGGTTAAAGAATTTTAAAAATATGGGTATAGGTCCCGTGCAATTTTTACAGTTTTTACGTTATAAAGAGTGAGCAGTTAAAATGCAGCAAGATTCGCCACAGCCCGCAGAAATTACTCCACGGCCCGAACTAAACGAGAATAACATAACAACAAAATATAAAATTGACCCGTCGGCCGAAGTTAATTGTATTTGCTAGTCAAACAGTATATAAATATGTATGTTATATGTACGTATACACATATATACAAAAGATATACATTTTGTCATCTATTACTTTTGGAAGCAGTAAAAAATATACATTTCTAAAATAAAAAAAGGAGAAACAAGGGTTGAAAACTTGATTTCCTTCTAACTTCTGATATTATTTATAAAAAATGAAACTTGTCCGTTGTTTAAAGAATAGCAGCAATTGTTATTATAAATTGAAAAAAAAGTTTTAGGAACTTTGAGATAAGGACCGAGTGTAATGTCAGGGGCCAAAATTCATGTGACCATCAATTTTGAAATGTCAAGAACCACATAATCCAATGGTTATACCATTAGACTAAGATGAGGTTTGCTTGATTTGTATCCGTTAGATGAGAAGTTATATGAAGCCTTATCACTATATATATCAGGGAGCTACAGAGCACTCACCCTCCTGAAAGAAAAGGTCAAGGGACGCAATAGCTTCAAGCTAAGCAGTTATTTTCAGAAATGGCTTCCTCAGTTATGTCCTCAGCAGCTGCTGTTGCGACCGGCGCCAATGCTGCTCAAGCCAGCATGGTTGCACCCTTCACTGGCCTCAAATCCGCGTCCTTTTTCCCAGTTTCCAGGAAACAAAATCTTGACATTACTTCCATTGCTAGCAATGGTGGAAGAGTTCAATGCATGCAGGTTTAATTTGTAGTATATATTATATGGATTTAACTTGCAATATACTGATAGTACTATAAAGAACTTTTGCACTATCAGTATATGTCACTAAGTTTATGGAGCTTGTTTAAATTATTTATGTGGGATATATGTAGGTGTGGCCACCAATTAACAAGAAGAAGTACGAGACACTCTCATACCTTCCTGATTTGAGCGAGGAGCAATTGCTTAGGGAAGTTGAATACCTTTTGAAAAATGGATGGGTTCCTTGCTTGGAATTCGAGACTGAGGTCAAACATCTATTCTAAATCTTGCTACTATTATCAAGCATAACTAACATGAATTACTCAATCCTAACTAGTTTGGGATTAGACATATATAGTTGATTAAGTGAAAGAGGAGTATTATCTCATGTTAATGTTTTGTTTATCTTGTGGATATGTGCAGCATGGATTCGTCTACCGTGAGAACAACAAGTCACCAGGTTACTACGATGGAAGGTACTGGACCATGTGGAAGTTGCCCATGTTCGGGTGCACTGATGCCACTCAGGTCTTGGCTGAGGTCGAGGAGGCAAAGAAGGCTTACCCACAAGCCTGGATCAGAATCATTGGATTCGACAACGTCCGTCAAGTGCAATGCATCAGTTTCATCGCCTACAAGCCCGAAGGCTACTAAAATCTTCACTTTTAATACAACTTACCCTATGTCTTTAGGGGATGTTTGTTTGTATTCTCCTTATGTTTCTGCTTGGAGAACCTGTTTTTTGCCTTCTTTCTATTCAATGTACGTTTTTGAATTCCAATCAAATTTATGGAAACTAGTAATGGCATTTGTTTAGTAGTATGCTTTGGAAATTTGTTTTTTTGTGTCTATCGGTTTTAATTTATCCGAGTAATATCTGCATTCTCAATGCAAAGCACCAACTTCCCCTCCTAGATTCCTCCAGCTAAACAATTTTCCCCTTCAAAATTGCATACGGTCAAGATCGAGTTCACCTACGACATGAAAGGACCGGCTCGGAACATGATAATGCAAGACTGAAAATCGGCCCCGAGTCACACTGGGCTAGAACCCGGGGTCAGTACACCTGCCTTCGAGAACATTGAGTCTGAGACCCCGGAGTCGACCCTAGCTCCGAACGAGCTCTAAGAAACATTGTTAGCATAACCAACAGAAGACCGCAATATCCGTGACCGAGCAGATGTTGCGGCGAAAATCTCGGCGCGTATCAGTAAGGAACCGACGATCAGCAAATCAATGGATTTTTACCTTTTATAGAATTGTACCTAAAGTATGACTCATCTACTATATAAAGGAGGGCCTGATAATTCATTGAATACATTGTAACACGCATTCCAAAGCAATACATCATTATTATTTCTTTTTAAGCTTTTGTTCTTCTATATCCTCACACCGATCGAAGTGTACCTGGCTCGAGGGTGCTTAACATTCCAAGGCTAAGACTGTTTGCATTTACTTTACCATTATTTATTTCAATTGCAATCTAATTTATTGTTTTATGTCAAGTTAGTCCATATATCATTAAAATCACTTACAAATTCAATTGTTATCCGATTTTAAGGGTAAACAGTTTGGCGCCCACCATGGGGCTAAGGATAATAGTGGTTATTTGATACAAATCTCCATAATACACACTACTTTACACTTGTTCTTTGAAGTGTCTCTAATTGCAAGTTAAAACTCAAAATGTTGAACTCTCAATCAGCACCCCTACATGTTGACAATGAGTCCGGTCATCACGGTTAAAATAACAACATAGCTCCCGATGACAAGGTACCGCCTGTTGATCCTATCGGAATTCCGGTCGCGGATCCGACTGACGTTAATTCGCATGTGGCTATCGATACAAACCTGACTACCGACCCCGAGAATAGCGTCTGTGGTGAAGCCCGATCCGCAACTCAAAATACACAAAACATTGGAGGAGACGGGATCAGTTTTTGGGTGATCTTCGAAATGCTGCAGGCTCAACAGACGGCGATAGCTCAGTTACAAAACCAAAGTCATGCACCGAGCAGAGTTGAACCCGATCCACCCCGGAAAGTCACCCGTAGGAATGAACCGGTCGTAGAAAAGTCAAATGAAAACTAATCGGGGGCTAACCCCGAGATCATAAAGATGCTCGAAGAACTGACAAAACGGGTAAAATCAGGGGAGAAGAAAATCGAAGCTAATGACAAAAAGGTGGAAACCTACAGACCAAATCCTAGGAGCACCACCGAAATTGAAAGGCCTAGATTCTAAGAAGATCGTGCAAAAACCTTTTCCTCTGAGCGCGGCTCCAAAGCCGATCACTAAGAAATTCCGCATGCCCGAGATTTCTAAGTATAACGGAATGATCGACCCAAATGAGCATGTAACCTCTTACACATGTGCCATCAAAGGGAATGACTTGGAGGATGATGAGATCGAGTCTGTCCTATTGAAGAAGTTCGGAGAGACCCTGTCAAAAGGGGCTATGATATGGTATTATAATTTACCTCCTAATTCTATTGACTCATTTGCTATGCTTGCGGATTCTTTCGTGAAAGCACACGCCAGGGACATCAAGGTCGAGACTAGGAAATCAGATCTTTTCAAAGTAAAACAGAAGGATAACGATATGCTCAGAGAGTTCATGTCCCGGTTTCAAATAGAACGAATGGACCTGCCTCCGGTCGCTGATGATTGGGCCATTCAGGCTTTCACCTAAGGGCTCAATGTTCAAAGCTCGGTGGCTTCACAGTAGTTGAAACAAAACCTGATAGAATATCTAGCTGTTACTTGGGCCGACGTGCATAACCGGTATCAATCAAAAATCAGAGTCGAAGATAATCAACTCGGGGTCCCTTCGGGGTCTCGTTTATCCCGTCAGAACCAGCGACAGAGTCAAGAGAGACATCGATCGTGAACCGAGACCAAACAGGGATCGGTATCATCCATATAATGGAGACCGAAGAAGCAGTGGGTCCGGGCGAAAATCTATGAGAAATGAAAGGAGAAGTGATCGAGGTCAAAGAAACCGGGGACTCATGAGCAAAAACAGCTTCGACAGGCCCATCAGGCCTAGAGAAGCACCGAGGTTATCAGAATATAACTTTAATGTCAATGATGCCGCCATTGTATCAGCTATCAGACACATCAAAGATACCAAATGGCATAGACCTCTACAATCCGATCCAACCCAAAGGAATCCTAACCAGATGTGTAAATATCACGGCACTCACAGCCACAGAACGAAGGATTGCCGATAGTTGAGAGAGGAAGTAGCCCGACTATTCAACAACGGACATCTTCGACAACTCCTGAGCGACTGAGCCAAGAATCATTTTAGGAATAGGGATTCTAACAAACAGACTAAACAAGAATAACCTCAACACGTCATTAACATGATCATCGGTGGGGTTGATGTCCCTCAGGGGCCGATGTCAAAGCGCATCAAAGTGTCCATCACGAGGGAAAAATGGACTCGAGATTACATATTGGAAGGAACCTTGTCTTTCAACGACGAGGACGCGGAAGGGATCATGCAATCCTATAATGATGCATTGGTAATATCTGTACTCATAAATAAATTTCGAGTTAAGCGTGTGTTAATTGGTCCAGGTAGCTCGGCCAACATCATCCGATCGAAGGTCGTGGAGCAGCTCAGTCTACAAGATCAAATCGTTCCTACAGTCCAAGTACTAAACGGATTCAACATGGCATGTGAAACCACTAAGGGGGAGATAATATTACCGGTGAACACCGCCGGGACCATCCAGGAAGCTATGTTTTATGTGATCGAAGGAGACATGAGGTATAACACTTTGTTCGGGAGGTCATGAATCCACAACATGAGGGCAGTACCCTCGACTTTGCACCAAGTGTTAAAATTCCCAGCACCATGTGGGATTAAAATAATCTACGGAGAATAGCCAGCTGAAAAGGAGATGTTTGCGGTCGAAGAGGCGATTTTGATATTCGCACTTGCAATGACAAAGAGGGCGGGTTCGGCCGCAAAGTAAGAAGCTAAACAGCAATTACCGACACCAGCCCCGACTCAACCTGAGAAACAGGGGACTGATGAAGACAATGATTACAGGTTCCCCAAATCTTTCATTGCCTCGATGACTCCGACGCTACAAAATCAACGGTCGAGGAACTGGAACAAGTCGCATTGAGTGGATATTTGCTCGATCGAAAGGTATACCTGGGAAGGGGGTTAAGCCCCGAGCTCAGTAAAAAACTCATTCAATTTCTTATAGCTAATGAAGATTGTTTCGCTTGGTCCCACCTTGATATGACTGGGATCCCACCGGAGATAACCACTCACAAACTGAGCCTGGACTCGAAGTTCCATCCGGTCAAGTAGAAAAGGAGACCCCAGTCCGAGGTCAACATGCTTTCATCAAGGATGAGGTATCTAAACTCCTTAAAATAGGGTCCATTCGGGAGGTCAAAATACCCTGATTGGTTAGAAAATGTAGTTGTAGTCCCTAAAAAGGGGAATAAATTAAGAATGTGTGTAGACTATAAGGATTTGAATAAGGCATGTCCTAAGGACTCATTCCCTTTGCCCAACATCGATCGCATGATCGATGCCACAGCCGGCCACGAGATCCTCAGTTTTCTCGATGCCTACTCCGGGTACAACCAAATACGGATGAAATCGAATGATCAGGAAAAAACCTCCTTCATCACTAAGTACGGCACATACTGCTATAACGTGATTCCATTCAGATTAAAAAACATCGGTGCCACTTACCAACGCCTAGTAAATCGGGTGTTCGAGTAACAAATAGGAAAATCAATAGAGGTTTACATTGACGATATGTTGGTTAAGTCCCTGCGAGAAGAGGACCATTTAAAACATTTGCAGGAAACCTTCAGCATATTGAAGAAATACAATATGAAGCTGAACCCGAAGAAATATGCGTTTGGAGGTGGATCAGGCAAATTCCCCGGGTTCATTGTATCCAAGTGAGGAATCAAGATCAACTCCGACAAGATCAAAGCCATCGAAGATATCACAGTTGTAGACAATGTGAAAGCCGTGCAAAGATTAATCGGGCACATAGCCGCCCTGGGGTGATTCATCTCGAGGTCCTCCGACAAGAGCCACCGGTTCTTCACACTATTGAAGATAAAGAGTAACTTCTTATGGACCCCTAGAGTGAAAATGGGACTTGGAGGAACTCAAGTGGTATCTATCGAGTCCACCGCTGCTTCACACGCCGAAGACAAACAAACAACTATACTTGTACTTGGCAGTATTGGAGATAGCGGTAAGTGGAGTCCTGGTCCGGGAAGAGCAAGGTGCGCAATTTCCGATTTACTATGTTAGCAGGACCCTAGGTGAGGCCAAAACTAGATACCCTCACCAAGAAAAGCTGGCGCTCGCTTTGCTAAGCGCCTCTAGAAAGCTAAAACCATACTTCTAGTGTCACCCAATATGTGTCGTGACCACTTACCCGTTGAGGAATGTTATGCATAAGCACGAGCCCTTAGGCCGGTTGGCCAAATAGGCCGTGAAAATCAGTGGGTACAATATTGAATATCGACCCCAGACCGCCATTAAATCTCAAATTTTGGCATACTTTGTGGCTGACTTTACACTGGCCCTAATACCCGAGGTCGAAAGAGAGTTATTAATCAACTCAAGGACCTACTCGGGGATCTGGACCCTCTTTATGGACGGGTCCTCGAACGTAAAAGGGTCCGAACTTGGCATCGTATTAAAGCTTCCAACAGGTAATGTAGTTAGACGATCTGTTAGGACTGGGAAATTGACTAACAACTAGGCCGAATATGAGGTCATGATTGCAGGTCTCGAACTAGCCAAAAGCTTGGGGGCAAAGGTGATAGAAGCCAAGTGTGACTCCCTCCTCGTGGTGAACCAAGTTAATGGGACGTTCGAGGTTAGAGAAGAACGAATGCAAAGGTACCTGGATAAGTTGCAGGTAACATTACAACGGTTTAAAGAATGGACTTTGCAACATGTACCTCGGGATCAAAACAGTGAGGCCGATGCATTTGCTAACTTAGGATCATCGGTCGAGGATGACGAGTTTAACTCAGGAGAAGTCATACAACTTATGAGATCGGTAGTGGAAGAAGTCCATACTGAGATTAACTCAACGAGCCTAACTTGGGACTGGAGAAATAAATATATAGAATATCTGAAGACCGGAAAACTACCCTCAGACACAAAAGAATCGAGGGCCCTGCGTATGAAGGCAACCCGGTTTAGCCTGTCCGAAGACGGAACCCTATTCAGAAGAACATTCGATGGCCCACTCGCGATATGTCTAGGACCAGGGGATACCGAGTACGTTTTGAGGGAAATCCACAAAGGCACCTGTGGAAATCATTCAGGCACTGAATCATTGGTTCGAAACATAATCAGAGTCGGCTACTACTGGATTGATGTGGAAAAGGGCGCGAAGGAGTTCATACGAAAATGTGATGAATGTCAAAGGCACACTCCGATGATTCATCAACCCAGGGAGCTGCTGCATTTGGTTTTGTCACCATGGTCATTCATGAAGTGGGGAATGGATGTCGTTGGCCCCCTTCCATGGGCACCCGGTAAGGCTCAATTTATATTGTTTATGACTGACTATATTTCTAAGTGGGTGGAAGCCCAGGCGTACGAAAAGGTCAGGGAGAAAGAAGCCATCGATTTTATTTGGGACCACATCAAATGCCGGTTCGGAATGCCGGCCGAGATAGTATGCGACAACGGGAAATAATTCATCAGCAGCAAAGTAAGCTAGTTTCTCGAAGATCATAAGATCAAAAGGATCCTATCGACACCCTACCACCCTAGTGGGAACAGACAAGCAGAATCGACCAACAAAATCGTACTCCAAAACCTCAAAAAGAGGTTGACCGACGCCAAAGGAAAATGGATAGAAATCCTGCCCGAAGACTTATGGGCATATCGTACGACATCAAAGTCCAGTACCGGGGCCACCCTGTTCTCACTGTTTTACGGTGCTGAAGCTCTAATACCGGTAGAAGTCATAGAACCAAGTCTCAGGTTCCGATATGCAACCAAGGAATCAAACGATAATGCTATGAATACGAGCCTAGATCTATTAGACGAAAGGTGCGAAGCAGCCCTTGTCCGGTTGGCCGCCCAAAAATAGCGGATTGAGAGATATTACAATCGAAGGGCCAACCTTCGGCATTTCAATATCGGGGACTTGGTGTTAAGGAAGGTCACGCTAAATACCCGGAACCAGAAAAAAGGGAAGTTGGGACCAAATTGGGAAGGCCCTTATCAAATTATCGAGATCACCAGTAAAGGATCGTACAAACTCGGAATAATGAACGGTGAGCAACTACTGAACAACTGAAACATAGCGCACCTGAAGCGATACTACTGTTAAGGTACGACCTCGTTCATTTTCTTTTATTTATTTGCATTCTGAACTAACACTTGCAGGCAATTATCAAAGTACGATACAATCTATAGTCCTGAAAGCATGCGTTGCACTCTTTTTTCCTTGAACCGATTTTGTCCCAAATGGGTTTTTCGACAAGGTTTTTAACTAGGCAACAATAAATCGTGCTAACTTAGAATTGAAGGCCGGTTATGAGCCGATATTGAAGATCACGACAATAGTACTCAAGGCCTCTCTACGATTGGCCCCGAACACTAGGGGGGCATTTGTAAGGCCCCGTAAAATTTCACAAAGGAAAAATAATGTTTCGTGGTGCCGAATTGCGCTTACGTGTTTGAGGGATTATAGAAATTCTTCATGGCGAGCTTGCTCGCCGCGGCTCGGACGTTTTGGGTTAAACAATACACTGGAAAGTGAAGGAAAAATTTGGGCAAAAAAATGCATTTTTGCGACACACTATGCGGCTGCAGAATCGCTCTGCAGACCGCATAGTAGTCGCAGAATAAAGTAGGGGCGAGGCAGTTTGGGCAAAAGTCGGCAGTGCATTATGGGACAGCAAACCAGTTCTGGGGTGCATTATGCGACCGCAGAATAGGTCTGCGGGCCGCATAACTACTGCAGACATAGGCAGATTCTTTCCTAGTTTTGGGCACCAAATTGTGCGGCCGATATGCGGACTGCATATCCATTCAGCGGTCGCATATGCGATCGCATACCCTGTTCCGGAGCTTCATTTTTGGGTTTTTATAACCCGACCCTACTTCGTTAAATACGAGCAAAGGAGCAGGTTTTAGCAAAAATTCTGATTTTTTAGAGAGAAGGGAGAGTGTTTTAGAGAGAGGGGAAACCCTAGGCTAATTTTCATCAATCGTTTCTCAAAACTTGGAAGATTAACAAGGAAAACTCACAAGGTCTTCATCCTAGAGGTAAGATTCTACACTTTAACCCTCTATTTCGAATGTTTCCTAGAATTGTATAATTAGCAAGACAATTCTTGGGTATTGAAGTTGTTTATTTTGCATGCATGTGTTATCAAGGGGTGTAGGAAGATTGTTGATCTAAAAATGATAAATAATGGGTTGTGGAATGATGGAATCCTCCATAAAAGGACTTTGGAACCTTAATGCATACCTAGTGTTTGATAAAATACTAAAATGAGCTAAAACCATGATCAGCTTCCTAATTTTGGTTCAATTTGTTATATTTCTAAAATAGATTGAAGTTGCTAAGAATTTCGAAACATTTTAGAGTTTAAAGGAAGCTCAATTTAGGTATGTTGGCTAAACCCCTTCTTCTTAGAATTGAATCCCACAGTGTTCGTATGATTGGTGTAAGTCCCAAATTGATCATTATAGAATTGGCTATTCCGAATGTACTTGTGTTGAATGATATATGTTCAATATGTATTCTAAATACTTCATCATGTCATCTTATCATTTGAGGATGTGTTCAAAATATGGAATATGTGTTAACAATGTTAAGACTTCAAGTCAAGATCGAATAAAAGATGTTATGCCAAATTGTATGAAAAGCCTCTATGTGCCTAAGATTCCCTAATTACTCATATGTGTATTTAATATCTTGAATGAAAAGTCTTATTGTTGTTGTTGATGATGATAATGACGTTTGAATATGGAAAGGGGAACTGGAATTATGAAATACGTCCAAGTTCCAAGAATGACTTTATAATTGTGGCCACTTGTACCAATGAATTAAAAAGAGGTGAAAGAGATATGAAGTGAGATGATTGATTAAAAAAGGTAATGTCTCGGGTGAGATGGCCTAGCCGATCGGCCCGTGATCGGACGCCATGCCGCACACATGGTGGTGACTGTGCTGAAAATTATAATGAAATTATGGTTATGGTTGATGTCTCGAATGATACGACCTAGCCGATCTGGTCGTGATCGGACTCCGTGTAAGAATACGATGGTATTATGAATTATGGTATATCGGCACTAAAGATCACCCAACCTAATAACATGGAAATTAACTTGAGAACTTATGTGATCCTTAACTTGATGTTTTAGTATTATTTGAAGCTCTTATTGAATTCTTGATTGTTCCCCCTTGTATTATTATTCATTCTATTGAAAATGGTGTTTAGTTTTACATACTAGTACTATTCGACAGTACTAACGTCTCTTTTGCAGGGGTGCTGCATCTTTAAATGGATGTAGGTGGTTCCATAGCAGGCAATGTTGATCAGCGATAGTGGTACATCCTCTTCCCAGCGGACTTGGTGAGCCCCACTTCATCCCGGGGTCATGTATTGCATATTTTGTTCATATTATTATCACCTTTTGAGGTATAGCCGGAGCCTTGTTGCCCGCACTATCATAACACTTTTTTGTATTTTTTAGAGGCTCCGTAGACACAATATGGGTTGTACATAGGTGCTAGATAAGTCGAACAATTTATGTTGTGTTTTGATCACTTGGTCCACTCAAACCATAAGAATGTGTGTATTTTGAGACTTAAAATTGATGTAACTAATGAAATGATTTAGTATTGTATACATGATCTTCCTACTGTCTAATTAATAAAATTATGTCTTCTCTTGATCATAGGTGGGTTGGGTAGAAAGTATCTAACAGGCTTGCTTGACCGGGTTCACTCGGTTGAACGACGGTCGCGCTTTCCAAGTTTGGGGCGTGACAGCACTACCCTCTGATAACGACTTTAGCAAGGAAAGAAACTTTATGACTGAATGGTCTCGGCTCGATCGATAGGATTTACTGTGAGGGCCAAACGGTCAAATGAACCGTGCCCGCATAGACTGCTCGATCCCTGGCACAAAATTTGTACACGTGTAACTATTACGCATAAAAATAAAAAGAAGTTTCTACCTTGCGGATAAATATCTTGTCCCTTAAGAATTTCTCTTTCTTCTTTCCTCTTAAGGAATTTACTACATTTGATCCCCTAAAGGTATCGAGCCCAAGGACTACCTTTATTCGGGTTCGTACGATCACCCCCAATTGGGGACTACCGTCCAAAAACAAACTCGGACGGCTCGGGCTATCGGAGCCCGGGAGCACAAGACCTATTAGGCATTGCCTGAACCTTAATGGCTACGGCCATCCCCATTCGGGGACTGTTATCTTAGGCAAGCCCGGATAACTCGAGGTCACAAGCCCACTGGGCAACACCCGAACTAAAAAGGCTATGGCTATATTAAAACGGCTCGGAGACGTCCATGACACATAATAAAAAAAAGGCCTTGAAAAAATTCTAAATCGGTTCTAAAGGCTACCCTCGGAAAACTATAATCTAAAAAATTATAAGTACCTTGGGGAAACGTTTTGGTCATACTGAACCCCCACGATGCCTTAGATAAAGTAATATCAAAGGCAAAGCCTGTTCGAACCTCCGAACATGGCCTAACTAGTTCATGCTAAGGCATTTCGATCTTTGCAAATATAAATAATAAAGCAAAGTACACAACAAAACTCAGAGATTGTCGAAGGGAAGAAACAAGCCTTATATTATATATACAGTCTTTACAAAGGTCAAATGGCCTTGACAAATAGTACAAAAACACACAAGTACAAAAATACAAAAACTGTACAAGGCACTTAAACAGCTTGGTCTTCATCGGAGCCCGCCTCATCGCCAGGGTCTTCGGAGTCTCCTCCACCCTCAGATTCACTCGAACCCTTGGAGTCCTGCTTGGGATAAGCCAATCTCTTGGCCTTGTCTTCGAGCCCCTTAGCACTATTGATTTCGGCCGACAAGTCAAACCCCGAGCATGAATCTCCTCTAGGGCCTCCTTTTAGGTTTGCCGCTTTGCATGCTCGACGATATCTTTTGTTCGGACCTGGGCCGCCTCGGATTCGGCTTATATTGGGCCACCTTGCCGTTTCCATCTCCTTGGCAAGATTTCCTTGATAGGAGACGGCTACACTTAGCTGAGACTGGAGCTTCTCAACCTTTTGGGCCTGCACCTTGGCCTTTTATTTTGCCGCTCGAAGCTGGGCCTCAATCAAAGCCAGCTGTGCCCGAGAAGTCTCCTTTTTCGAGGCCAAATGGTCCATCCTTCCCCTCCATTCGTCGATCTCGGCCTTGACAGTGTCCATCTCAACTCGCAGTTGATCGATCCGATTAATTTTTTATTGGACCTGCGGATTTCGACCGTTAGTCACCGAGCCTAACTCATCATCACTAACCTCGAATATTTTTACCTGCTCAACCAAATCACCATGCTCCTTCTGAGCCACCTCTAGCTCAGCTCGGAGGCTCTTAGCCTCCCCCTCACGCTGCTCGCTGAGAAGTTTGTAAGAATCTCTCTTCTCAGTGAGCCCTCGGACCTCGGCCTCAATCTGGTTTATCTCGTCCTGATATCGGAGAAAGGTCTCATGATGAATCACCGAGGCTTACAAATACAAAGAAAAATGTTAAGATTATCTACAAATTAGTCTAAGTATGAATTGAAATCATCAAGAGATATTTGAAGTTACCCGATTTAGCGCTTGTTGTGCTTCATTGAGCAAGCAGGGCGCATCTACCTCATTTATCTTAGCTTGGTCCTCCTCAGTCACCAAGCGTCGAAGATAGTTGGCCACCCTTACGGGGGCAGAAAGGACCCGGGCAGCCTCCGGAACGGAGATGACGATCGACCGCTTCCGGTCGGGATCCACACTCGGAGTTGGAAACCGATTGACCAGCTTCAAGCTTGAAGATGGCTCGCTTGTTCCCGAAGATGGACGTTTCTTCGGCACCTCTAAGTCACCCAACTCGGTGACATCCTCCATGGGGGTAGAATCCATGCCACTAAAAAAGCTGTGGAAGGGGTCGTCCTCTCCGAGAACCCCCTCGTGGGGACGTTCCTTCACCGCCTGAGCCTCGTTGTACATGGACTTAGTGAACGAAGGCGAATCAGTGATATTGATCACACCGTGTGCTTTCTTTAGGGCGTCGCCCACATCCCGAGAATCTTCGGACACGGCCTCCTCATCGGCCTCTCCAACTTGAGGCAGATCGGCCTCGTCTATCTCCGGTTCAGATGCCCCTTGCCCTTTGAGTCGTGACAAAACTCAGGCCACTGGATTGAAGTCTTCTTCTTCTTGTTCTTCTTCGGATATATCCCTCAGCCGATAGAGAGAATCCGAAGATGGTGCTCGAGCGCTGGTGCTTTCGTTGGATTTACGCACCAGCCTTCTCCTTGGCTTCTTCTTCTCCGAGCTCGGAAAAGTCGGAGCCCTTTTTCTTTTCTTCTCTTAACCCTGTCTCGGAGCAGGAGACTTGGTGGGGAAATCATCGCTACCGGATGGGGGCTTCATTTTGACATCCTTGGATAAACCTTCAAAAGGAAATAAAACAAGTGAGGACTTAATGATGCAAAAGGGAAACCAAATATTATTCATGAAAGAGATCTCACCGTGCTAACAGGGCTCCCATCGGCCCTTTGAAAGCTCGTGCCACAAACGCTCGGAATAAGGCCTTTGTAATACGATGCCCTCGACCCACTCTTTGAGTCGAGAAACTGCATTCGGGACCCGAGCAACAGCTGCACCACCACAGAACACCCATAAAAAGGAAATAAAAAAGCGATAAATTAAATTTCGGAAGCAAAATTATACTTACGTGCAATGTTTCACTTCTCAGGGAACGGCATGTGCTCGATGGGATCAAGTCTGAGGTCCTCACTCGGATGAAACGACCTAGCCAACCTCGATCCCTATCTTCATCGATACTCGAGAACGAGGCTTTACTGGCCCGACGGGCGAGCTTGATGAGTCCCCCCGGTAGAGTCGGGGACTGTATAAACGTATGAGGTGGTCCATAGTGAAAGGGCACCCTTCGATCTTGCTTACAAAGAAACAGAGGAGGATTACGATCCTCCAGAAAGAAGGGTGAATTTGACCGAGGGTTACCTCGTATCTTTTGCAAAAGTCGATGATAACCGGGTCTAAAGGGCCCAGCGTGAAGGGATAAGTTTAAACACTTAAAAATCCCTCGACGTGGGTGGTGATGGCTTCGTCAGGTTCAGGAACCACCACATGTTTGTCAACCTAGTTACAATCCTTTTTTACTTCAGAGAGAATATCATCGGTGATCGAGCAGATGTACCTCGAGACCTCCTCGCACCGGCCTGGTACGGAGGAGGGCTTTTTGACCTTAAGATGAACATTTTCAGAGAAGGTTCCGGTACTGGTTCCTCGATAGAAATACGCGAAACGGTCTCTTCGATAGCCGGTCGCGAGGTAGAAGAAGTTTCTTTTTGGGAAACGATTTTTGAAGTCTTCGCCATTTCTTTGAAAATGAAGGAAAAAGGAGGAATATGAGGAAGTTAGAAGAGTACACTTGATGGTTTGGGATGAAGACGGAACAGAAGTTCTTATAAAAAGATCTCAAATAACCGAAATATAAGTGCCTGAAAATATTAAGATTGCTAAAGTACGAGGGCAGAAGGTTTAAATGTAAAGTTTGAATGAGAAAATGAGGGGGTATTTATAGTTTTTCAATGACGGTTCGCATCCAGGAGTGGCCGACCAGCAACTGACAAACACTTAATGCCGTTAAGGCTTGACTGACGAGACGTTTCGACTGTTTTGTCGTTTCTGTCGTGTGGTGTCGAAGAATGAATAGGAAGCTCATGTCGTTTCTCGTCGTCTACTCTCCGAAAAATGAGGGGACTATCTGTATACGGTCGAGATCGAGTTCACCTACGATATGAAAAAGACCAGCTCGGAACATGACAATGCAAGACTGAAGATCGGCCCCGAGTCACACTGGGCTAGAACCCGGGGTGAGGACACCTGCCTTCGAGAACATTGAGTCCGAGACCCCGGAGTCGACCCTAGCCGAGAACGAGCTCTAAGAAACATTCTTAGCATAACCAACAAAAGACCGAAATATCCGTAACCGGGCAGATGCTGCCGCGGGAATCTCAGCGCATATCAGTAAGGAACCGGCGATCAGCAAATTAAGGGATTTTTACCTTTTATAGAATTGTACCTAAAGTATGACTTCTCTATTATATAAAGGGGTGTGATAATTCATTGAACATATTGTAACACGCATTCCAAAGCAATACATCATTATTATTTCTCTTTAACCTTTTGTTCTTTTATATGGTGATACCGATCGAATCGTACCTGGCTTGAGGATGATTAACCTTCCAAGGCTAGGACTGTTCAACTCGTGTGGTTTGCATTTACTTTATCATTATTTATTTCAATTGAAATCTAATTTATCGTTTTGTGTCAAGTTAGTCCATATATCCTTAAAATTACTTACAAATTCAATTATTATCCAATTTTTAGGGTAAACAAAAATGTTGTACTTTTCTCTTTACCTTTTGGATAGAATTTATGTACATTATGCAGTGTACAATCGGAGTAGTGTGACTGCAAGGCCTTTACCAGCCCACTACGCGGCAGATGAAGAAAGCTCAATCACAAAGTCATCCCCGAGGGACAGCTATGCCTAAATACACAGTCAAACTTAAAGAAATTTAAAAAAGCGAAAAGTGTACGCATAAATTGAAACCCCGTAAGTATTAACTTTATGAAAGAAAAAACCGGTCATAGAGTTACACGTTCGTGGTAGACGATGACAAAGTCATTAACCCATGTAAGAAGGAAAAATATATATTAAAACTTATAAATTTCTTCATTCAAGATTATATTACGGTTAGTTGAAAATAGAAAAGTAATACTAACTGTTGTAGGTTACAATGAATTAGGTTGGTCACAAGTTTCATACACCGGAAAAAAATATCTTTCCAGTGCCATGGCATGAAATTACAAGTTTGTCCATTCAAAAAGATAAGTCACTGACAAAGAAGATAAGGTGCAGAAGTTTATTACAAAGTCTCCACTAGGAGAAATTTACTATATCTTGCATTATCTCCAAGAGTAATACATACGAAAGGAAGTACTCCAACACGCACTTCTAAACCGTTGGTGTCGTTTGCAGGGGGATGCGTTAACCATCACACCTAGTTGTAGGCTCGGACATTAATTCTTTAAACGGTTTAGAAGCAATTTATTTACATTATTTGGTAACCACAAAATGTAAGTTTTCTGCGTGTGTGGCCCAATAGATTTAAGGATCATAATTAATATTTAATTAATGAGAAAATTTTATCCGTCTGATCGGTTACTTGATGGACATATCGGATTAAGTGAGAACCTTTATAAATTGGTCATCTTCCCACCCATTAGGGTTATCGTATTTTAATTCTCTCCTCCATTACTAAAGTCGACGGTAACGAAAGCTAGGGCAAGGGGCGAGAAATCAATTTCGATAAATGTTTCCGCTTTGTGATAATGGCTTCCGCTTCAAGTATATTTTTTTGTAACGATTATATATAAGATTATCATATTCAAGATCCTGGTATAAATCAAAGTGTATTTTAACATGTGGTATCACGAACCTGGGATTTGAATTGATAACCTTCGCAAAAGAGTATAAAGATATGCATACACCCTTACGGATTACGGTATTGTTATAAAAATATCATTATAGATGTCTTCTCTGTGATGTAAGATTATTCCTCTGTTAATGGTTCGAACTACATATTATTTATGCAATCGGTGGGCATAACCCAATAATAGTATGTGTTAAGAATCAAAAATGTCTTTGGGTTTGTACGAAAATTGACTGTATTGATCTATTATTCTAGATCCTTATTTCCCTTAAATCACTTTTGGCATAATGAAGAATCCTCGAAGGCGGCCGATCATGAATGTATGAAATCAATGCCTATAAAGTTCTTGCATGTTCTAAGTAATTAAGTTTTCTTCAACCTAATTATTATTTTATCATTAAAATATATATAAACATATAGCATGTATAATGTAAATCTATTACAGGAAGTTTCAAACTATTATGTTTTGGACTAGAATATTTGGTTTTGATATTTAAACTTTCTGGACCATTAAAATGATAATGTTTTATTCCTAAATTTCTGGAATACACACGTAAATTTCACATGCAACATTGATTGGGATTCGGTTCTTACATTGTGAAATAATTAATGTATGTGTTTATAGTTATATAGTTTGTTAGTCACCATAGTAATCAAACTAGAATGTCTAAAATATTTATTTTATGTGTACATTTATGTTCATATAGTTTGTTAGTCGTCAAAGTGGCCAAACTAGTATGTTTATGAAATTACGCATACATAAAATTTTAGTTTATCCATAAAATTAATGAAATGCCTATAATTAAAAAATAAATAGATAAATTAATTTTCACTATTGCTAGAACTTAAGGATTTACCAAAAGATGGATCAATTATTCTATGAATAGTGAATATGATGAGGTAAATTAAATATTTTTTAATCAAATATATATTGTCTATCCAAAGATGTCATGTATATTTGGTTAATAATATTTAATAACCTATTAAAGACTAAATGGTATTTAATAATGTATCGTAGTATTTACCCAAAGGAGAATTGTGATATGCTTTAATTGTTTTTACTGAATCCCTATTGATTTGCGAGCATGTATTATCTATTTTGCAACTATTCCTCTTCATTCGCATGCTTCGTCTGTTACTGTGTTCAATGAATTGAACTTCTCTGAATGGCATGAACAAGTCAAGTTCCACTTAGGTGTAATGGATCTTGACTTGGCTCTGCTGAATGATAAGCCCGCTGTCATTACTGATACGAGCAGTGCGGATGAGAAGTCTTTCCATAAAGCATGGGAACGCTCTAACAGGTCGAGCCTTATGTTTATGCGAATGAGTATTGCCAACAACATTAAGAGTACTATTTCACAAACGGAAAGTGCCAGGGAATACCTGAAATTTGTGGAAGAATATTTTTATTCTGCAGATAAGTCTCTCGCTGGTACACTAATGGATGAACTCACGACCATGAAGTTTGATGGGCCGCGTATGCAAAATCATATCATCGAGATGACTAACATTGCAGCAAGACTTCAGACTTTGGGGATGAAATTTGATGACTCCTTCTTGGTTCAGTTTATTCTGAACTCATTGCCTCCTGAGTATAGACCTTTTTAAATTAACTATAACACTATTAAGGCTAAGTGGAACGTTATTGAATTATCCAGTATCCTTACTCAGGAGGAGTCAAGACTTAAGAAACAAGGGAGTCATTCAATTAACCTCATAGGTCAAGGAGCTGGTAAAGGACTTAAAGTGAAGGCCAACAAGTCCAAGAAGAAGAAAGCACATGCTAAAGCTTCACAGGATGCTAACAAGGAACATAAAGCAGATACGTGTCATTTCTGTAACAAGGAAGGACACTATCAGAAAGATTGCCTGAAACGTAAGCTTGGTTCGAAAGGAAAGGTACAATTAGTGCTTTTGTATGTTTCGAATCAAATTTAGTAAAAGTTCCTAATAATACTTGGTGGCTTGATTCTAGTGCAACTGCTCATGTATCTACGACATTGCAGGGATTCCTTACGATCCAAACTACAAATCCAAATAAGGATTTCTTGTTCATGGGAAATCGTATGAAGGCTCCAATTGAAGGCATAGGGACTTATCGTTTGATCACGGAGACTGGACGTCACCTTGATCTATTACAGACTCTTTATGTACCTTCAGTTTCTAGGAATTTGATTTCTCTTTCAAGACTTGATGTTTCTGGATTTGATTTACAGTTTGGAAATGGTTGTTTCAATTTATATAAGAATGCTAATTTTTATGGTTCTGGTTTTCTTAGTGATGATTTATATAAATTGAAAGTCGATATTGGTTTTTCTGAATCCCTTCTTCCTGTTCAATATAATGTTGGAATTAAATGTAGTTCATTAGATGAAAGTTCTGCTTACTTGTGGCATAGACGTTTGGGTCATATATCCAAAAAAAGGTTAGAAAGATTAGTAAAGAATGAGATTCTTCCGAATCTAAATTTTACTGATCTCACTATATGTTTGGATTGCATTAAGGGAAAGCAAACCAAGCATAGTTAGAAAGGTGCCACAATAAGCACCCGGCTTCTTGAAATTATACACACTGATATTTATGGCCCTTTGATGTTCCATCTTTTGGTGGAGAGATATATTTTATCACTTTTATCGATGATTTTTCACGTTATGGATACATCTATTTGCTGAAAGAAAAATCTCAAGCAAGAGATGCTCTCAAGGTATTTGTTAATGAGGTTGAAAGGCAATTAGATAAAAAGGTAAAAATTATTAGGTCAGATAGAGGTGGTGAATATTATGAGAAATATAATGAATCAGGACAATATCCAGGTCCATTTGCAAAGTTCCCTGAGGAATGTGGCATATGTGCACAGTATACTATGCCAGAAATACTTCAACAAAATGGTGTTGCAGAAAGGCATAATCGAACTCTTATGGATATGATTAGGAGCATGATGAGTAATTCCTCATTACCCAAATCATTGTGTATGTATGCTCTTAAAACCGCTGTATATTTATTAAACAGGGTTCCTAGTAAGGCAGTTCCAAAGACCCCTTTTGAACTGTGGACAGGAAGAAAACCTAGTTTAAGGCATCTACATGTTTGGGGTTGCCCAGCGGAAGCTAGAGTTTATAATCCACAAGAAAAGAAATTAGATTCTCGAACAATAAGTGGTTACTTTATTGGTTACCCAGAGAAATCTAAAAGGTATGTGTTTTACTGTCCAAACCATAGTTCGAGAATTGTTGAAACCGGTAATGCAAGATTCATTGAGAATGGTGAAGTTAGTAAGAGTGTTGAAAAATAAAGTGTGGAAATAAAAGAGGTGAGGGTCAATATTCCATTACCCATGAATGTGCCTACTTCCATACAAATATCAAATATTATTCCAATTGTTGAAAAACACTTTGACAACACCGAGCAACATTTGGATGGAACACTTCATGAAGAAACTAACTCACAAATATCTGACACAAATGAACCACAAGAAATGCCATTAAGAAAATATCAAAAAGTTAGAAAATCGGCTATTTCGGATGATTACGTGGTTTATTTGCAAGAGTCAGATTTTGACATTGGTCTTAATAAGGATCCGATTTTATTTTGACAAGCCATAAAAAGCAATGAGTCTGACAAATGGATTGACGCCATGAAGGAAGAGTTAAAATTTATGGAATACAATAAAGTTTGGGATCTCGTCGAATTGCTAGAAAGTTCTAAAAGAATCGGGTGTAGATGAGTCTTTAAGACCAAACGCGATTCAAATGGCAATATTGAACGATATAAAGCCAGACTTATTGCCAAGGGTTATACTCAAAAAAGAGTCATTGATTATAAAGAGACCTTTTTACTGGTCTCAAAGAAAGACTCGTTAAGAATTATTTTGGCTTTGGGGGCTCATTATGATTTAGAGTTACACCAAATGGATGTGAAAACCGCCTTTCTTAATGGAGATCTCGAGGAGGAAGTTTATATGGACCAACCAGAGGGTTTCGAAACTAAAGGAAAAGGTCAAATTTTGTGTAAACTGAAGAAGTCAATATATGGACTAAAACAAGCCTCACGACAATAGTATATAAAGTTTAATGATACCATAACATCTTTTGGATTTGTGAAAAATACCGTTGATCGGTGTATATACCAAAAGATCAGTGGGAGCAAGTTTATATTTTTAGTCTTATATGTTGATGATATCCTACTTGTTGCTAATGATTTAGGCATATTGCATGAGACTAAAGATTTTCTCTCTAAGAATTTTGGTAGTCTGATGTATGCTCAGACTTGCACAAGACCAGATATTAGTTTTGCGGTCGGAATGCTGGGAAGATATCAGAGTAACCCAGGAATTGATCACTGGAAAGCTGCAAAGAACGTTTTGAGGTACCTAAAAGGAACTAAGGATTACATGCTCATGTATAGGATATCCAAGCATTTGGAAGTTGTTGGATACTCAGATTCAGATTTCGCTGGATGTATTGACATTAGAAAGTCAATGTTTGTGTCACGACCCAAACCGATAGGCCGCGACGGGCACCCGGTACCTTACTCAACTGAGTACAAATGTAATATATTTTTCGTATCATACTATCATAGGTAATTGAGCCGGAGAGGCTGTCGTGAGATAAGTAGAATAAAACATAAGGAAATACTCAATATAGGGTGACCCAACTTGATATACTGACTTATACATATGACGTACTGGCCTATAAGGCCATACTAGTATCCGTATACATGATATCTGTCTACAAGCCTCTAAGAGTACATAAATATCATAAAGGTCGGGACAGAGCCCCGCCATACCAAATAATACATATTCAAATCATACTGACCAAATAGGCAACTCCGGAGCAAGTGGAGTGCACAAACACCTTCTACTGAGCTGATAGCCTACTAGGAGAACTCTCAACCTGTCTATCGGGACCTGCGGGCATGAAACGTAGCGTCCCCAGGAAAAAGGGACGTCAGTACAAATAAAGTACCGAGTATGTAAGGCATGACAGTAGTATATAAAAGACATGAAAGAAACATGGAGTAAAGAACTCAACCTGTAATTCTGAATAGCTCTGTGAATCATGAAAAATTTATAATGTCATGCATGTGCGTATAAATGCCATACCATGCATAGGTATATGCGTACATAACATCATCAAGCCTCTGAGAGCATCCCATCATATCATCTCAGCCACTGTGGGCAAAATCATCAACGTATACCAGCTGATCAGGTGGTGGTACGTATATAAAATCTTAACCTTTTTCCATATCCCATATACATATAATATACGCGTATATAACGCTTTCTCGTCATGGGTCAATGTACATGTATAAATGCATGAAATGCATAAGAAATACATTAATAAGATTTCTCGAATATCATAAAATTAATATTCCTTTCGGACAAACTTTATCAAATAGATATTTTTCTGGAACCCATGAACAGATGATATAATAATAATAATTCACACGGGGAATTAAGAATATAGACACCCCTAGTATTTCTATGAATAGAGTCATTTATGAAAGTTACGTATTTTGCTCGTTTCGTTTGTATCATTTGGATCATGCCAAAAAGAAAGAAGGGATAGCTTTAACATACCTGGATTAGGGAATAGTTTGTATGATGTTCTTGGAAACGGTTGCACCGTACTCCTTTAGAACCGTAAAATTTTATGTTGCTATGATTTCAATAATTCTCGTTGGATTATCTTTTGTGTGTGTAAGAATTTGAAAAATCACGTTGCTAGTGTAAGGTTTAGAATCTAATTTGAAGTATTTTTGGGAATAAAATTTATTGAAAACTTGCTAAGTGTAGCGTCTGTTTGAAATGCTTAAATTAGGAAGATGTTATAAGACTTCTTACAGAAAACTTGCTAGATTGAGTGTTCTGTTTGAAATGGTTGAATTAGGAAAAATGTTATAAGATCTCTTACTTTGTTTCTTTAAGTCCAATGAAGCCAAATACTAAATGACTTACATGTACTCACTTATGATGCCACCTTTCAATTAAGAAATCATTATCAGATTACTACTTGAATATCTAATGTCCAAAGAAGCCAAAATGCCCATTTCTTTATTTAATGAGTATGACTCATGCTCTTTAAGTCTTTCCACATAATCATAGTGACGTATGAGTAACAATCCTTAGATGGGTTTGCTGCCACGTTATGGAGTTCAAACTTTATCCAAAATTATTATAAATCAACCATTAATCCTTAATTAATTGGGTAATATCACATTACCCAATAATTAACCAATTACTCACATAATTAAGAATTATCTCAAATTATTTAAAATACTACTCACTTTTAACACACTTTATACATTTTACTATCATGGCCTTGTGGTGCCTTATATGGTACTAGTCCATAAATACTGGGTATTTTAGCTCGGGCCATATTTTATCCCAAAATGTCAAACTTTATTCATTTTTTTCGATTTGCTTATCCTCTCACCTTCACCAATTTACTCATCACTTGTTTAAAATAGCATAATGCTTATAATCACAAAATAAATTTCATTCCCGAACTTTCGCCAATTAACCTACGACAAAACTTTAACGTTCGAAAATGCGGGATGTAACATCTCATTCCCGAGCTTCCATTAATTTATTTATGGCATACTTTAATGTACGAAAATATGGGGTGTAACATCATTCCCCCCTTTGGAACATTCGTGCTCGAATGTTGGCTGATGCACTTATCATTCTCATAACCCCTAGCTCTTGCGAATACTTTAATATTGTTCTTGTCATTTAGGCAACTGTTCTGTAAATAATTCCAAAGGCCAGGGCATTCCCCCCTTTAGGCCTCTTTCTCACACCACGACTTGTGGTCGGAATCCTTCCAATCTCGTAATAGTTTCTACCTTTTATTCCGTAACTTGTATGACTTTTTCCTTGTATGCACGCCTATGCGACTCTTCTCACCTCTTTCCTCTAGCTTTTAGTCAATCTCTAGGCCTCATTTCGCAAACGTATACAGAGCTTAATAAGATGTCCCTCTGGGCATCTATAGGTATACTGAAGTTCTTCGCTCGGTACTTTGTTGACTTTACTGGTTATCCATCCGTATGACTTTACTGCATCAAGGTAAGTCATATTATACTATAACTCTTACTTCGTTTTATCATTACTGAGGTCTGCTACCAAACTCCAAGCTACTTTCATTACTTATCCCATATGTATAAATCTAATTCCTTTAATGCTTCCTCATTACTTGATCGTCTTAAGAATGACAGCCTAATCTCACCTCATACTTTGGTGACTTTTGTCCATCCACTGTTGATTCACCTTAATGTTGATCTATCATCTACCACTGATAACTTGATCTCTTATGTACACGTCCCATCAGGGACATCTGGAGTAATTAGATTGATCCACCTAGGGGGGATACTATACTTCCAAAACCTGTATTTTATAGCATCCCAATATGACTCATCTTACATGGGTATTTTAATCCTATACAATTCATGAAATCCTCTTCAAGTCATTACTCAATCGAAAGCCCAAACGTCATCCTTTATCTATCACAATCATACCCTCATTCCACTCTAGATGCTATTAGTCTTAGACTCCTTTGAGTTCATTCAGGCTATACTGAGATTTCTATAACTTAGAAAAACCATCAGCTCTCTTATTTTCATGAGCTTAATCTCGAGGACTTATCTACTCATGTCACCTTCTTTCTTGTACTTTCTCATCCTTACTCTTGTCATAAAACTTCGTCGCTTTACTATACTTTAGCTTGCGACCTCTACGTATCTATTTATCCTGTCATAAAACTTCATCGCTTTACTATACTTTAGCTTGCGACCTCTACGTATCTATTTATACTATTTGCAACCTTCTTTCAACTTGCTTGCACCATAGATTTCCTTATGTTATTCCGGAACATCAAGTGAGACATCACATTGTCTCAAACTCTTCTTTACTCTTTTAGCTAGACCTCTCGATATTTAAAAACCACAAGTTGGAAGATATGCCACTAACGATGCCGCTATCATTCCCGGATACTGAATCCTAGTACTTCTAGCCTTCTATCAGAAGCATGGACTATTCTCAACCTTCTGCTTTTTGAGTATCTCGTAGGTTGTTCACCTTTATCTTACTTACCTTAAAATCTCATATCACATATTCTATATCTTTCATGACCTCCCTTCCACAGAGGTATGATTCACATCCACAACTTGAACCTCTATTATAATACTTGCACTTCTTTACATGATTCGGTGAGAGCTTTATACTGACTTCTTATGAGGCTGGTACTCTTCTAACTGGCTTTATTATAGAGCCGTTATAAAATGTGGTTGTTGTACTATCTCTCTTGTACTTATGATATTACGGGTGATCCTGTAATGTTCTCACTCATGATTTCTATAATTTTTTGGGTCCAATAATCAGACTCCTAATTTACTTAGTTGATGTAACTCTTTAGTTTCCTCTTCATTCTGATCAACCTTTATGTAGGCTTAAGCTATCTTCCGATCTGCGGCTCCTGGTATTAGTTATTACTTTAGCCTTTCATGGGCACTGAGGGATATCCATGATACACTCCTCTAACAACTTAATCATTCGTATATGATCTAGGCTCAATTCTTTCTTTTAACGTATACCAGAATCTTCTATGGCTGCATATGCTGCAGGTATAAAACCCCAAACTCTTAAGTGCGTTCATAACATCACCAACTCAGGATCATTGATCGAATAATTTCTCTCGTTCCTTCTTAGATTTCTTTAACGTAAGCTATTACTTTTCCTGGTCTTTCTGCCCTCTTGTTGCATGCATACTTAGCTTATCTTAGTTCCTACGCATTCCAGAGTTTTCGTGCAACTCATATGATCTCGGATATTACTTTTAATTTTACTTCCCGTTCATTAGCCATGGTAGGTGCCATTTTCCTTTGGAGTTATTACAATGTTGTTGTTAGACTGTTGTTACACGACCATTTCCTCTTTAGGTTATTGTACTTAGGTTGAAGCCTTCTTCCTTATTTCCTCAGCTAGTCTTTCGTTGTAGTACTTAGGGAGGATCCTCTGACTCTTGTAAAACTATGAGCTTATTACATTGTATGCTTGACGGAATTTTTGAGGTTCTTCCTCTCCTATTTAATGGCCGTAGTTACTTATCTCCACACTCTTATGCCTGTAGGGTTGCTTCTGAACTTGATATTTTTACTGTCTTCCCATCGACATTCTCTTTTATTTCTGTAATACTCAACATACAGTACTTTTAACTACCCCGACTCCTAGCTGAGTATTTCTCAAAGTTACAATATCATATCTGCGAGTCTGAATGCTTCATGTTGGGGTTCACTATTTTTATCTTGCACGATCTGTTGATTTGTCTGTATCTTCTTGTCTAGCCATAACTAGGCTTCTCCTGAATCAACTACTGACTACTCATTGGCCCATTCTCATATCAATATTTCACGCAATCTTTCTTGGGTTATTTCCTTTGTCTTAACTTACGTCTCGCACTGACTCCTCGTCTATCAATAACATCTTGGGCAGGGACCCTTACTTCCTTTCCTTGACATCGTGTTTGCATAATATTCTGGAATCGTAGCATATCTATAGGCCTGAATCAGTGCACTCTCGTCCCTTTTTCATTCTTATCACATTCTTCCTTTACCATTTCCATAGTTACTAGAACCACTTAATTCTAACCTAATGCCAAATCACACCATATTCCTCCTATTAGGGGAACACTAAGATTTAGTGCTACGATGATTTACGTATAGATGTTTTACCCTCTCATCTTTGGCATCTTTTCACATCATCGATGATCCTTACTCACCTCGTGGTAATCCTTCAGTACCAAGGATAACCAAAATTCCTTACTCACGAGGGTGACACTTAGTGTAATTAGCACACACAATCCCTTAAGCTTAACCTTACTCACTTTGCTTGCTTTAGGGAAGCGTCTTCTTGAATGACCTTTCTCTGAATTTCTTATGAATCATCTTCTGTTGTCCATTTTATTATCGCTGGAACGCAAATCTGAAACTCTCATGATGCCGACCATTATCAAATCACTCAGTCCTTAATTCATGTTTAGTTTATCTTGTTCACCAGTCCATATTGATTTCTATTACTTAGAGGTCTAATTTTCTTTTTCTTTTGGTAATCACGTTAGCATCACGAACGTATTTCTCGAAATGAGGATACGACTTTATGGCCTATACTGTTTTGTTGTCTCAAGGCCTGTCATCTCTCGTCCTTTCCTTCACTTGACTATAAACTCTGTAATACTGTCATCTTTTTTATCTACCGTTGTCATCCATGTATCACAACTTACTCATAATGCTTCATTAACTCTCTTCTTATTTCCCGCTTATATTTATGTCTATCACTTTATTCCAAAAACTTCAACAAGACATTCTTTTGATTTTAGCTCCCCTTACTCCATCCACTGGCTCTTCGGGTTGCCTAATATTCTCTCTCTACTAGGGACGGGAGTCACACTAAGATAATATTTATCCCTTCCAGGCTTCCAGTGCTAATCTTTGTAGTATTCATATCTAGCTGTACTATTTTAGGGTGCACCATCGAGGTGTCTCACAAGGAGATCCATTACCATGTTTGCACCATCCTTCGGATATTGTCAACTAACTCTACCAATCCATCCACTATTTTGGATTACTCTATCCCCAGCTGGATCTTGATAACTCGTCCTTCTCTTAAACTATGTCTGTTAGCTCCCATAGGGCATAACTGAGATCGGTGTGGCCAATTTTACATACATCTGTCACTGTTGAAGGTAACTCAAAATGCTTATATCTCCCTTCCTGAATAATGATAATCTTTATTAACTGGGTACCTCGTACCTTTCTTCATCTTGTTTCTTTTACTCCTTGAAACTTGTATTTATCTTCTGAATCTCTCATTGTCTTTCGCCATAAAGGTGGATAAATATTCTTGCCTTAAGGCTCCTTATCAAGAGGCTTACACGTCTTAGTACAGACATGATCTGCTGAATTACTCATGTTTATCCATCATAAGCATGATGCAAAAATCGAGTCCCTCTGACTCAACTCTTCCACAATTATATCTCTTACCAACTGTCTTCCTGAATATAGGCATCGTTGTATTATGACTAGGATAGAGTTTAGGAAATTGAATTCTTATAAGTGAGCTCTACCACATGATCTAGAGTAAGAAAAAACAGTGACAATCCTAAATGCTTTATAGCCTCCTGCTTATAAGTGTGGTGCACGACACACCCATAAACAAGACTCTACTAGACACGGCTTGTAGACTCCCTAGGACAGAACTGCTCTGATACCACTTTTGTCACGACCCAAACCGATGGGCCGCAACGGGCACCCAGTACCTTACTCAACCGAGTACCAACGTAGCATATCTTTCTTATTACATACAATCATAGGTAATTGAGCCGGAGAGGCTGTCGTGAGATAAATAGATTAAAACATAAGAAAATACTCAATATAGGGTGACCCAACTTGATAAACTGACTTATACATATGACGTACTAGCCTATAAGGCCATACTAGTATCCGTATACATGACATCTGTCTACAAGCCTCTAAGAGTACATAAATATCATAAAGGTCGGGACAGAGCCCCGCCATACCAAACAATACATATTCAAATCATACTGACCAAAGAGGCAACTCCGGAGCAAGTGGAGTGCACAAACACCTTCTACTGAGCTGATAGCCTACTAGGAGAACTCTCAACCTGTCTATCGGGACCTGCGGGCATGAAACGTAGCGTCCCCAGGAAAAAGGGACATCAGTACAAATAAAGTAACGAGTATGTAAGGCATGACAGTAGTATATAAAAGACATGAAAGAAATATGGAGTAAAGAACTCAACCTGTAATTCTGAATAGCTCTGTGAATCATGAAAATTTTATAATGTCATGCATGTGCGTATAAATGACATACCATGCATAGGTATATGCGTACATAACATCATCAAGCCTCTGAGGGCATCCCATCATATCATCTCATCCACTGTGGGCAAAATCATCAACGTATACCAGCTGATCAGGTTGTGGTGCGTATATAACCCCTTTAACCTTTTCCCATATCCCATATACATATAATATACGCGTATATAATGCCTTCTGGTCATGGGTCAATGTACATGTATAAATGCATGAAATGTATAAGAAATACGTTAATAAGATTTCTCGAATATCATAAAATTAATACTCCTTTCGGACAAACTTTATCAAATACATATTTTTCTGAAACTCATGAACAGATGATATAATAATAATAATTCACATGGAGAATTAAGAATATAGACACCCCTAGTATTTCTATGAATAGATTCATTTATGAAAGTTGCGTATTTTGCTCGTTTCGTTTGTATCATTTGGATCATGCCAAAAAGAAAGAAGGGATAGCCTTAACATACCTGGATTAGGAAAAAGTCTGTATGATGTTCTTGGAAAAGGTTACACCGTACTCCTTTAGAACCGTAAAATTTTACGTTGCTATGATTTCAATAATTCTCGTTGGATTTTTTTATTTTTTTTTTAGGAATTTGAAGAATCACGTTGCTAGAGTAAGGTTTAGAATCTGATTTGAAGTGTTTTTGAGAATGAAATTTATTGAAAACTTGCTAAGTGTAGCGTCTGTTTGAAATGCTTAAATTAGAAAGATGTTATAAGATTTCTTACAGAAAACTTGCTAGATTGAGTGTTCTGTTTGAAATGATTGAATTAGGAAAAATGTTATAAGATCTCTTACTTTGTTTCTTTAAGTCCAATGAAGCCAAATACTAAATGACTTACACGTACTCACTTATGATGCCACTTTTCAATTAAGAAATCATTATCAGATTACTACTTGAATATCTAATGTCCAAAGAAGCCAAAATGCCCATTTCTTTATTTAATGAGTATGACTCATACTCTTTAAGTATTTCCACATAATCATAGTGACTTATGAGTCACAATCCTTAGATGGGTTTGCTTCCACGTTATGGAGTTCAAACTTTATCCAAAATCATTATTAATCAACCATTAATCCTTAATTAATTGAGTAATATCCCATTACCCAATAATTAACTAATTACCCACATAATTAAGAATTATCTCAAATTACTTAAAATACTACTCACTTTTAACACACTTTATACACCTTAATATCATGGCCATGTGGTACCTTGTATGGTACTAGCCCATAAATATCGGATATTTTAGTTCGGGCCATATTTTATCCCAAAATGTCAAACTTCGATGAAATTTATTTTTTCCGATTTGCTTATCCTCTCACCTTCACCAATTTACTCATCACTTGTTTAAAATAGCATAATGCTTATAATCACAAAATAAATTTCATTCCCGAACTTGCGTCGATGAACCTATGATGAAACTTTAACGTTCGAAAATGCAGGATGTAACATCTCATTTCCGAGCTTCCATTAATTTATTTATGGCATACTTTAATGTACGAAAATATGGGGTGTAACAGTTTGGTTATTTGTTCCAATAGGATGAAGGAGCAATATCATGGAAGAGTGCCAAACAGTCTGTTATTACTACATCCACAATGGAAGCAGAATTTGTGGCTTGTTTTGAAGCCACGATTCATGCATTATGGCTGCGAAACTTTATTTCAGGACTTGGGGTTGTCGACACCATTACCAAGCCGTTGAAAATTTATTGTGATAATTCTGCAACAGTATTCTTCTCCAAGAACGATAAGTACTCCAAAGGTATCAAGCATATGGAATTAAATTACTTTACTGTCAAGGAGGGAGTTCAAAAACAAAGAGTGTCACTTGAGCATATTAGAACCGATCTCATGATTGCAGATCCGTTAATGAAAGGTTTACAGCCAAAGATATTTAAAGAACATGTACATAGAATGGGTCTTGGCTGTATTTATGACTGATGTATTTATGATATTTTGACACTCTAAGCTCATTTATGTGTTTCTGATATACATTAATTACTTCATGTTTCTCATAATGGTGTACACATTATTGTTTTGAGATATTACAGGATAAGTCTCAATGAGACATTATTGTGGACCATAATATTTTATAGCTTATGGACCTGGTACGATGAGTTGCTAATGTTGTAGTATATGGAAGGGAGTATGTAGACAAATTATATATAACCGCCATAACTCACATTTAGCAGTTTATCGTATTATGGTATTTATGATGGGCATTATAGAAGAGATTTGTTTATGCGCAACTAATGTTCTTATATTATTAAATATTAATATTATGTGATTATTGGGCCAAGTGGGAGAATGTAAGTTTTCCTATGTGTGTGGCCCAATAGGTTTAAGGCCCATAATTAATATTTAATTAATGAGCAAATCTCATCCGTCCGATCGGTTACTTGATGGACGTACCAGATTAAGTGAGAACCTCTATAAATTGGTCATCTCCCCACCCATTAGGGATACCGTATTTTAATTCTCTCTTCCATCACTAAAGTCGACGGTAACGAAAGTTAGGGCAAAGGGCGAGAAATCAATTTCGATAAACGCTTCCGCTTTGTGATAATGGCTTCCGTTTCAGGTATGTTTTTTTGTAACGATTATATGTAAGATTATCATGTTCAAGATCATGGTATAAATTAAAGTGTATGTTAACACAAAAATGTAATTCTTTGAAACCTGGACCTTGAAATCATCAAAATTTGAAAGAAAGATAAGTATATTGATGTGAATGGACAAAATTTGAAAATGATTTGCGTCCAAACAAAAAGTCTGAATCGTCTGCACGCAAAGGAATGGTCTCCCAATCCAAGCTTAACGACTGCAAGTAGCAGCCAATGCAGATGGCAAGAAAACAAATAAAACGCTTACCCAAAAGAGAAATTAACCAACCATTTTTACACATTCATACCCTATTCCTTACCCCATTTAGGATGAGATAAGATCAATGAGCTTCTGCCACGTGGAACCCCTTATTGTGGCTTATGTAAATAGCTTAGCTAAAATTTAAAAAAAAAAAAAAAGTCATTGCTACCCTTTCATGTGGTCATTAATTTAATTTGTAATGTCAAGAACCACATAATAGCGGTTACCATTCCTCTAAGATTGGGTTTGCTTGATTTTGTGTCCGTATGTGCAACTTCATCGTTATATATAGAGGGGGCAATAGCTTCAAGCTAAGCAATTAATATTCAGCAATGGCTTCCTCAGTTATGTCCTCAGCTGCCGCTGTTGCGACCGGCGCCAATGCTGCTCAAGCCAGTATGGTTGCACCCTTCACTGGTCTCAAGTCCGCAACCTCCTTCCCTGTTTCCAGGAAACAAAACCTTGACATTACTTCCATTGCTAGCAACGGCGGAAGAGTTCAATGCATGCAGGTTTGTACTAGAAGTATATAATATCTGGATTGAACTTAGTGTATCTTAACCTGTTTTAGCTTTAGCAGGTACCCTATCTTATTTTTTGTCGATGATTACTTGTAATTAAGGCACTATACTATGTGCCTTAATTTCACCAAATATATTACTCCCTCCATTTCAATTTAAATTACACAATTTTCCTATTAGTCCGTTAAAAAAAGAATGACACGTTTCCAAATTTAAAAACAATTTAACTTTAAACTTTTCATTTTATCCGCTTTAAGCTTTTATAATCATACAAATGGCATGGTCCCACAAACCTTTTGCCCCTTAAGCTTTTAGGATCACAAATTTTTTAAATATTTTTTTTTTCTTAAACTTTGTGTCAAGTCAAGCTAAATTATCTAAATTGAAACGGATTGAGTATATGCATAGAAGATCACAAAATTCATTGACACCCCAATATTAGATTGAAAATGTTATATTCCATACTTGTACCGTAAATTTTTTATGTGGAATATATATGTAGGTGTGGCCACCAATTAACAAGAAGAAGTACGAGACTCTCTCATACCTTCCTGATTTGAGCGTGGAGCAATTGCTTAGGGAAGTTGAGTACCTTTTGAAAAATGGATGGGTTCCTTGCTTGGAATTCGAGACTGAGGTCAACATCTATTCTAAATCTTGCTACTATTATCAAGCATAACTAACATGAATTACTCAATCCTAACTAGTTTGGGATTATACATATATAGTTGATTAAGTGAAAGAGGAGTATTATCTCATGTTAATGTTTTGTTTATCTTGTGGATATGTGCAGCACGGATTCGTCTACCGTGAGAACAACAAGTCACCAGGTTACTACGATGGAAGGTACTGGACCATGTGGAAGTTGCCCATGTTCGGGTGCACTGATGCCACTCAGGTCTTGGCTGAGGTCGAGGAGGCAAAGAAGGCTTACCCACAAGCCTGGATCAGAATCATTGGATTCGACAACGTCCGTCAAGTGCAGTGCATCAGTTTTATTGCCTACAAGCCTGAAGGCTACTAAAATCTCCATTTTAAAGACAGCTTACCCTATGTCTTCGGGGGAAGTTTGTTTGAATTCTCCTTACCCTGAAGAAACTGTTTTGGTTTTTCTTCATCATTCTATTCAATGTATGTTTTTGAATTCCAATCAAGTTTATGAGAACTAATAATGACATTTAATTTGTTTCTTTTCTAATATATGATTTTTCAACTTGTTTAATTTGTGGAGTATGTTAATTTGTTCGAGTAGTATCTGCAGTCTCAATGCAATTGCCTGCACAACTATGTCAATTTTAATTTGTTTGAGATTTTTCAGATTTTATGTTGGGCCACCCAAAAAAAAAAAAAAGATACCTTCAACTAAACTTGAACAATTTCCCCCTTCAAATTATGAAATACACTAGATCAACCTCTCCTTGCACTACTGAAAAACTGTCAAAAACCGTCCACAGCATACCGACCGAAATCGGCCGGATGAGGAAATCGACCGAAATCAGTCGAAAAATAGGTAAATTGGTCGCAAAAGTCAAAGAAAAAATTTCACACAAAAATACCGACCACCAAAAGTGGTCCCATAACAAATAAACATTGCTACATCTGACACATATAAAAAATCCGACCAATATCGGTCGGAAATTGGTTAATCTTTGACCAAGACCTGATTAGGATTTTAATTAAAAAAGTTTAATTAAAAAATTTCAAGGATACCGACCGAAATCGGTCGAAAATTTTAATTTATTTTTTCCCGCCCAAGGTCAATTGGTTTTTTCCATAACAAAAATTATTTTTTAGAAATATTATTAATTTACCGACCAATTTCGGTCAGTATTATTGTTAAGTTATTGTTATTTACAATCTACATATATTTCACAACACACATACACACACACATACACACACACACACACAGAGTCTTGAATGTTTCATTCTCGATCACCTTACTAGTACTTTGCTCGGATACTTCATTAGTGGATCAATTGAAAATTCAATTATATTCGATTAAAACTTAATATAACATATTTAAAAACAAAGAGTATAGTTTTATAAGATGTAGTGATATATTAATACTGAAGTTGTAGCAACAACAACATAGCCGCCACCACCACCACTAGCTTGTTTCACGCCGCCACCACCACCACTGCCATTCCCCTCCTCGGCACCACCACCACTATCATTCTCTTTCAAGGTTAGTAATCTACCTTATTAGCTTTTTAATTTTTAATTTTCTGAATATAATTTTATGCAATATTTTAAGGGTTTTGTCTATTTAGGATTTATGTGACTAAATAAGGTTTTTGAACTACATTAGATTTAGATTTAGATTTGAACTACCTAAAATAATAATTTTTTTAGAGTTTTTAGTTTGAACTACATTAGATTTAGAATTAAGGTATAGAACTCAAATTAATGCATTTAAATTATTTAATGTATAAATTAATTTAAGGTATAAATTATGAACTACCTTAAATTATGAACTTATGGTTCTTAATAGAATTCAAATTTATGCATTTAAATTATTTAATGTATAAATTAATTTAAGGTATAAATTTTTAAAACGACAATATCAATTAATCTAATTGAGTTAGTCTAATTAAATTAGTCTAATTAAATGGCTTGACTAATTAATTATTCTAGCGAGTCTAATTATGATTAATGATAGGGTCAGAACAATATTATTACTAAAGTTTATTATGTAACTTAAACTATAAATTAATTTGAATACTCAATTAATATAATATTCAATTTATTTGTTCTTTGTGTAGATGGAATATCGTAGTTGGATGTATAGTAGAAATTATCCTAATCGTTGGTTTTTGACGGAGGAATTTATAGAAGGGGTTAATAAATTTATTAGGCATACAATGTCACTTGAACTATTTCAGTTTGGAGGGATGATTAGGTCTCTATGATGACCCAAAAGGTCATCTTATGTTTTAGAACTCGAATCTGCGCTCTTAAACCTTAAAAATTTCATTTTTACCCTCCTCGATTTGCATGCGCAGTCTGGGAATGTTTCCGGAAAGCCTTTATGTTGAAAATTGATGAAAATAAGAATTTTTGCCTTAAAAGTTGATTTTAGTTGATTTCGGTAAATATATTTAGTAGACGGGCCCGGATTTGTATTTTGACAGTCCCGGTGGGTCCGTATCGAATTATGGGACCTAGGAGTATACCTAGAATCAAATTCGGAGGTCCCTAACTCGAGTTATGAATTTTTAATGAAAATTTAAAAGTCTGAAAATTAATTATTTTTAAGAATTGATTGATGTTGGGTATTGTTGGTATCTGGTCTGTATTTTGGTTTCGGATCCCGGTACAAGTTTATTATGATATTTAAGACTTGTCTGTGAAATTTAGTGAGAAACATAGTTGATTTGACGTGATTCGGACGTCCAGTTGAGAAGATAGAAATTTTAAAGTGTTCTTGAGAATTTCATTTGATTTGGTGCTAAATTCGTAGTTCTAGGTGTTATTTTGGCAATTTGATCGCGCGAGCAAGTTCGTATGATATTTTTAGACTTGCGTGCATGTTTGATTTGGAGCCCCGAGCGCTCGGGTGAGTTTCTGATAGGCCACTGGATGTTTTGGACTTTGAAAAATCTAGTTTTCTGCAGATTCTGGTGTTCTGGCATATCCTTCTTTGCGTTCGCGAAGGTCCTCTCGCGAACACGAAGAGTAAACTGGTCAGCTGGAATTTTCTTCTTCGTGAAAGCGAAGGCTTGGTAGCGAACGCGAAGCGATGGGGTGTTACCCTTCGCGTACGCGACCAGCTGCTCGCGAACGCGTAATGTTAGGCATACCTGGGGGAGAGTCAGTGATCCTTCATCGCGAACGCGAGCATGGTCTCGCGGACGCGAATGCCAGAGGGGGGGAGACCATAGCGAACGCGAGCATGGTCTCGCGAACGACGACGAAAGCCGAAGTTTGAAGTCGAATCCGAGCGATAGCAATATCAAGTACTGCCTAAGTTTGAATGCGAAAATTCAAAATGTCAAACATGTGTGGAATCTAAGTATGTTAAACATCCTTATAAGTCAGTTGAAAGGAATTCAAATCTTTTAGACTTAATTCACATAGATATTTGTGACATGAAGTCAATACCATCTCGCAGTGGAAAGAAGTATTTCATAACTTTTATTGATGATGGTACTCGATATTGCTATATTTACTTACTGAATAGTAAAGATGAAGCAATAGACGCATTCAGGCAATACAAAAATGAAGTTGAAACGCAACTTAACAAGAAAGTAAAAATGATAAGAAGTGATAGGGGTGGTGAATATGAATCTCCTTTTGAAAAAATATATTTAGAATATGGAATTATTCATCAAACAACAGCCCCTTACACGCCCCAATCTAATGGGATTGCGGAAAGAAAGAATCGCACATTAAAGGAGAAGATAAACGCGTTGTTGATAAGTTCTGATTTGCCACAGAACTTGTGGGAGAAGCCATTCTTACGGCTAATCGAATATTAAATCGAGTACCCCATAGCAAAACACAATCCATTCCATATGAAAAATAGAAAGGAAGGAAGCACAACTTGAATTATTTTAAAGTGTGGGGGTGTTTGGCAAAAGTGCAAGTTCCTAAACCCAAAAGGGTAAAGATAGGACCAAAAACCGTTGATTGTGTTTTCATAGGATATGCGACAAATAGTAAAGCATATCGATTTCTGGTTCATAAATCAGAAAATTCTGACATTCATAATAATACAGTTATAGAATCAGATAATGCTGAGTTCTTTGAAAATATATATCCGTATAAAAAGGAATGTGAGTCGTTTGGTGAAGGATCTAAACGACCTCGGGAAGAAACAAAAAAAAGTACATGTAATCAGGAGGATCCAAGACGTAGTAAACGTCAAAGAAATTCTACTTCATTTGAACCAGATTTTGTGACTTTCTTATTGGAGAATGAGCCTCAAACATTTAAAGAAGCTATGACTTCTTCGGAATCATTGTTTTGGAAAGAGGCAGTCAATAGTGAAATAGAATCCATATTGAACAACTATACATGGTAATTGGTTGATCTTCCTCCTGGAAATAAACCTTTGGGTTCTAAATGGATTTTTAAGAGAAAAATCAAAAATGATGGCACTATTGATAAATTCAAAGCAAGACTCGTAGTCAAAGGGTATAGACAACGAGAAGGTCTAGACTACTTTGATACATACTCTCCAGTTATAAGAATTACGTCCATACGGATATTAGTAGCATTAGCTGCAGTGTATGGTCTTGAAATTCATCAAATGGATGTTAAGACGGCCTTCTTAAATGGAGAGTTAGAGGAAGAAATTTACATGGAACAACCTGAAGGGTTTGTGGTTCCAGGTAAAGAAAAGAAGGTATGTAGACTTGTTAAGTCTCTTTACGGACTAAAACAAGTACTCAAACAATGGCATGCGAAATTTGACCAAACAATGTTGTCAAATGGTTTTAAGATAAATCAATATGATAAATGTGTGTACATTAAAAATGTTCCAAATCACATAGTCATTGTTTGCCTATATGTGGATGATATGTTGATAATGAGTAATGACATTGCCAACATAAATGCTACTAAGTGTATGCCCAATAGCAAGTTTGATATGAAAGACTTGGGAGTTGCTGATTTAATTCTGAAATTAAGATCCATAAGACTCCTCAAGGTCTGGCATTGTCACAATCTCATTATATTAAGACAGTACTTGAAAAATTCAAGCACTTGAGCTTTAAAGTTGCAAAGACTCCAATTGACGTGAATCTTGCATTAGCAAAGAATAAAGGCCAAAGCATATCACAATTGGATTATGCTCGTGTGTTGGGATGCTTAATGTATATCATGAATTGTACACGACCAGATATAGCTTGTGCTATAAGTAAAATGAGTCGATATACGAGCAATCCAGGCCAATCTCATTGGATGGCAATGAAACGAGTTTTGGGATATTTAGAACATACCCAGAACTTTGACTTGCACTACAGTAAATTCCCTGCGGTGATTGAGGGATACTGTGATGTAAATTGGATCACCGGTTCAACTGATTCTAAGTCCACGAGTGGATATGTATTCACTATTGGTGGAGGAGCGGTATCTTGGAAGTCGTCCAAACAAACATGTATTGCCCGCTCTACAATGGAGGCTGAATTCATAGCCTTAGATAAAGCCGGTGAAGAAGTTGAATGGCTCCGGAATTTCTTGGAAGACATTCCATTTTGGCCCAAACCGTTGGCACCAATATGTATACATTGTGATAGTCAAGCGGCAATTGGAAGGGCTGGGATCGTTATGTATAATGGTAAATCTTGTCATATACGACGAAGACATAAAACCGTTAGGCAATTACTCTCTAGAGGAATTATCACGATTGACTATGTAAAGTCAAGTGATAATGTGTCGGATCCACTTACAAAAGGCCTAACTAGAGAGGTAGTTGAGAAATCATCAAGGGGAATGGGGCTATGGCCGAGAACAAGTTATTGTGGCGGTAACTCTACCTAGAAGACTGGAGATCCCAAGATCTAGGTTCAAGGAGATCAAACAAAGTCATTAATGACGGTTCAACATTGTCAAATAAAAGTTTAGTCTGTTCTCGTGATGAGACAATGTTCAGTACCAAGGATAAAGCATTAAGGCTTTTTAATGATTTCTAAATTTGATACGGGGTATATCAAATAGTGTATCTACAGGATGACACGTTTAGGAATCACCTATGTAAGTGTAAAGTGTTAGCCGCTTCAAGGAGAACTTTGTAAGGCTAGTTCTCTACGCACTTATGAAACCAGGCGGTGTTCATGGCTGAAACGAATACAACAGTGAGAACCAAAGACGGTTAAGGGTTGATTGTGTGACTTATGGTTGTCTAGGTATACACCAAAGATCGACGGTTCAAGGATATCAAATCTACCGATTGACCGAGTATATCCGACATAAGTTCAATACGGAAAGTTCAAAGGGACACTTACTTATCCAGATGCGATTAATCCTTGCTTGCAAATCATACAGTTTTTCCATGCATACTTCCGTGATATAGCCATTCCCCATTCATGTGGGGGATTGTTGAGGTTTTTGTTATTTAAGATGAAATAGTCTTAAAATGAGGGTGAATGGAAAATGGAGGGAAAATAAAATTTTTGAGTAAAATTTTAAGTATTCCCCTCTTGGCAATGAGACATTGTCCCATATTGGAAGAGAAAAAGATTTTTGGTGGGTATATATATAATTGCTCTTCTTGTAGCTCTTAAAGAGTTAAGAAGAAAGCAAGCCTCGCGTCGTCGTCGTCGTCGCTCGCTCTGCTCGGCTCGGCTTCGGCTTCGGCTTCAGATTCGGATTCGGACTTGGATTTGGTCAAATGATTGATTGATTAATTTTTTGGACCAAACTAATTTGTTAATAGTAAATATTAACGTAAGATTATCCGCATTTGTAACGGATATGTTCCAATCCGTGTATTAACCACCAGCTGCAATAGCAGCCGCCTAATGCTCTTCCCACCATGGGCAAGTGTTTGCTCCACAAACAAGCTAGTGCATGCTCCACCATGGAGGGTGGAGGGTCGTTCATCTTCAAAGCTGACTGCTATAAATATGTGCAGCAGCTGTTGAAGAAAGACACCAAAACTGAAAACGCTCAACTTTGGCTATACATTGCACTCCTTCCTCTCAGCATTTCCATACGATTTTCTGAGTTTCTACTCCTTTGTTCTGCATTGTTTTAACTTCAAACAAAGCAACTGTAAGTGTGATTTGCTACCGAACTTTGTGTTCGCTGAAATACTGGGGTTTGAAGTACTGCTACACCAGTGTGTGATTCGTTCTATCCTGGGAGGAAATAATCCATAACATTGGGTACTATGAGGGGATTAAATTCCTTAAGGAAATACTGTGAATTCAGTGGGCTCGAATTAATTAATGTTTCATTACGATAACTTATATTTCCCAGAATTATTATTTACAAATACAGTAATATTGGCGAGACTAACAGTTACTACGATGAAAGGTACTGGACCATGTGGAAATTGCCTATGTTCGGGTGCACTGATGCCACTCAGGTCTTGGCTGAGGTCGAGGAGGCAAAGAAGGCTTACCCACAAGCCTGGATGGGAATTATTGGATTCGACAACGTCCGTCAAGTTCAGTGCATCAGTTTCATCGCGTACAAGCCCGAAGGCTACTAAAATCTCCATTTTTAAGAAAACTTGCCGTATGTATTCAGGGGAAGTTTGTTTGAATTCTCCTTGTGTATTTCCCCGGAGAAACAGTTTTGGTTTTCCTTTGTTTTAATTCCTTCTTTCTATTCGGTGTATATTTTTGAATTCCAATGAAGTTTATGAGAACAAATAATAATTATTTGTTTCTTTACTATTTTGAAATTAAACAATTTTTATCGTATATATTAGTTGTATCCGAGTAATATCTGAATTTTCAATGCATTTTGCCGCCATAAGTCACTACTAAAAATTCGGTAAAAACCGATCAAGGTCGATCGACCAACTTTGATCGGTCAAAAACCGGCCAAAAAACCAACCAAAGTTGATCGGTTTTTCAAAATATTTTATTATTTAATTTTTTTTACGAAACCGACCAACTTCAATTCCCCTGCTAGTTTCCTCATGCTAAACTTGTAAAGTTTCCCCCTCAAGTTATGAAATGGATATGCTCTACACCAACTACTCTTTCTGTCCAGGAGTCTTGTGCTTTTCATTTTCCCTTTTGGATAATAATTTATATACATGACTATTCATTGCAAAATGACGATATAGAAGAATTCATGCAGTCGACCGTAACTAGTGTTACTTTCAAAATCGGATAACAATTGAATTTGTTAGTGGTTTAAAAGACATGCGGATTAAAATTGATATTGAACGATGAATTAGATTGTAATTGAAATAAATAATAATAAATTAACTGCAAACCACGTGAATTGGATAATTACAGCCTAGGAAGGTTGACTACCCTTGAGCTGAATGTACTTTGATTGACACCAAAGAATAAGAAGTTAAAGAATAATTGTAATGTATTGCTTATGAGTGTATGTTACCATGTCCTCTCATGAATTGCTAAGCCCCTTTATATATTAGAGGAATCCAAATTTAAGGGTAATATTCTATTATTCTATAAAAGGTAAAAAAGTTATTGATTTACTGTTGGTCCCTCTTTTTGGGTATGTTCCGTGATTTGCACCGTAATGTCCGGTTAGTTGCGGGAATTTCGGACCCTTGTCGGATAAGATGGAAATATTTTCTTTGAGACCGTTATAACCAGCACCGGTTATAACCTCGATAAACTCGAAGGCACGTCTGGTGGTTCCGGTGGCTAATTCGGCAAGGCAGGAACCGATCTCTAGAATTTTATCATCATCTCTCGATCCCAAACTGTAGTATTGGATGCTCGATCATATCTCGAGTTCGATTTTACCCGTATATAGATAGTCCCCTCATTTTTTAGTAAATGACGAAAAACGATATGAGCTCCCGATTCTCACTTTGATAAATCATGACGTAAGAGACAAAAAACATGATGTAAGCGACAAAAATAGTTGAAACGTCCCGTCGGTCCAGTTTTTAAGGCATTAAATGCTTGTCAGTTGCTGACCAGCCACTCCCAGATACGAACCGTCGCTTGGAAAACTATAAATATATACCTCTTCATTTGTTCATTCAAATTTTACATTCAAACCTTCTGCTCTTGTGTCTAAGAGATTTCAATACTTCTAAGTTCTTTTATTCTGATTCTCTGAGATCTTTTATAAGAGTTCTTCATCCGCTAATCATCCATTATTCCTCATTCAAACCTTCTTTTCTTTATATCTCTTCCATTTTTAAAGAAACGACGAAAACTTCAAAATTTGTTCCTCAAAAAGAAACTCTCTCTGCCTCGAGGCCGGCTGTTAAGGAAACTGTTGCCCATACTGCTGCTGAGGAACCGGCACCGGAACCTCCCCTGAAAATGTTCATCCCCGGGGGGTGCCCGACCGGTGCCGATTTCAAGATCGAGAAGCCCTCCTCGGTACCGGACCGGTGTGAGCCGGTCTCGAGATATATTTTCTCGATCATCGAGGACGCCCTCTCTGAGGTCAAGAAAGATTGCAACTAGGCTAATAAACATGTAGTGGTCCCCAATCATGAGGAATCCATCACTACCCACGTGGAGGTATTTTTAAGTATTTACACTTATCCCTTCACGCTATGTCCCTTGGACCCGGTCATTATTGCCTTCTGTAAGAGGTACGAGGTGATCCTTAGTCAAATTCACCCTTTTTTTTGGAGGATAGTAATTTTCTTCCTTTTTTTCATAAGCAACATCGAGGGGTGTCCCTTCACCATCGACCATCTCATGCGCTTATATAGTCCCCGACTTTATCGAGGGGGACTAATCAAGCTCGCCCGTCAGGCCAGTAAGGCCCCGTTCTCGAGCATCGATGAAGATCGAGATCGAGGCTGGTTATGCCGCTTAGTCCGTGTGAAGACCTCAGATTTGATCCCAGCCGAGCATATGCCATTTCCTGAGAAGTGGAATATGACATGTAAGTATAATCTTGCTTTTAAGATATTGTTCATCGCTCTTCCTTTTCCTCCCTTCTCATCGATGTTTTGTTGTGGTTCAGTTGTTGCTTGGATGCCGGATGTAGTTCCTCGACTCAAGGAATGGGTCGAGGGCATTGCAAAACAATGGCCTTATTTCGAGTGTTCGTGGCGCGAACTTTCGAAGGGCCGATGGGAGGCCCGTTCCCATGGTGAGATTTTTCTTAAGTGGCATTTGCTTTCCCTTATGCGTTGTTGAGTTCTTACTCATTTTATTTCTTTTGGCAGGTTTATCAAAAGATGTCGCAATGATGCCTCCATTTGGTGATGACGATATCCTTACCGAACCATCTGCTCCGAGGCAGGAAAAAGAGAAGAAACGAAAAAGGGCTCCGAGTTTTCCGAGCTCTGAGAAGAAAAAACCAAGGAAAAGATTGGTGCATAAACCCAAGGGAAGCACCAGTGCTCGAGCACTGTCTCCGGACTCACTCTATCGATTGAGGGATGAGTTCGAGGGGGAAGAAGAAACCTTCGATCTGGTGGCCAGCGTGCCGCCGCAGCTCGAAGGGCAAGGGGCCTCCGAACCAAAGGGAGGCGAGGCCGATCTTCATCAAGTCAGGGAGGCCAAGGAGGAGGAAGGAAATGAAGCTTCCCAGGATGCGGGTAAAACCCCGCAGGAAGCACTTGGCCCGATAGAGATTGCCGAGTTGCCCTCGTTCACAGAGTCGATGTTCAACGAGGCCCAAGCTGCAAAAGAACGCTCCATCGAAGGGGCGCATGGAGTGGACGACCTTTTTCGTGGCTTTTTCGATGGCGTGGATTCGACGGCCACGGAGGATGTCATCGGGTTAGGTGGCTTAGAGATATCGAGGAAAAGCCAATCCCCGGAAGCAAGCGGGCCTTCCTCGAGCCCGAAATTAGTCAGCCAATTTCCTACCCCGAGTGCATATCCCACTCGGAAACGTACCATTGTTATTTCCCATCTGGAGGAATCCCCAGCTCTTTCCGCTCCCGTAGGGGTGGATATTTATATTCGGTGTCTAGTGACTGAGGATGATCAAGCCAAGATGAATGAGGTGGGTGCACCATGCCTTTTCAATGAAGCACAACAGGCTCTGAACCGGGTAACTTCATGATTTGCTAAGTGATTTTTTGATTTACACTTAAATTATTTCGTAGATAACTTAGTGTTTCTCTTTGTGCTCATAGGCCTCGGTGCTTCATCACAAGACCTTTTTAAGGTATCGGGATGAGCTGAAATAACTCGAAGCTGGAGTTTGAAAGCTGATTGAGAAGAGAGATTCCTTTAAACTTCTTAGCGAGCAGTTCGAAGGGCAGGTTAAGAACCTCTGTGCCGAGCTGGAAGTTGCTCGGAAGGAACATGTTGATTTGGTCGAGCAGGTAAAAGTTTTTGAGGTTAGTGACAATGAATTTGATTCGGTGACTGATGGTCAAAATTTGCACGTCCAGCAAAAACTCGATCAGATTGACCAGCTCCGAGCTGAAATGGACATAGTCAAAGCTGAGACCGATGAATGAAGAGGCATAATGGATTGTCTGGCCTCAGAAAAAGAGGCTTCTCGAGCACAACTACATTCGGCTGAAATCCAACTTAGAGTGACAAAGGAGAGGGACGAGGTTCAAACCAAAAAGGTTGAGGAGCTCCGATCCCGGTTAGGTTCGGTTGTCTCAGATCGAGAAAGTCTGGCCAAGGACCTTAAAAAGGCCAAGTCAGAGGCCGTTGTGGTCAAAGCTAAAGCTGACAAAATGGTGGCCCAGTACAAGGATGATGTCGAGGTGGCTCAGGACCTTGTAAAAAATATAGTTGAGCATATAAAGTGGCAATCCCAAAGGGAGGCCCTCGAGAAAGTTCATGCTCGGGGTTTTGACTTATCGGCTGAGATTGAGAATACCAAGGTGCTCGAAGCCGAGGCCAAGAAGTTGGGCTATCCCGAGGAGGAAGATTCCAAGGACTCAAGTAGATCCGAGGGTGGTGCCTGGGAATCCCGGTGACGAGGCGGTCTCCGGCGAAGATCAGGCTGCTTAAGTGCCTCTGTCCGATTTTATTTCTTTTCTTTTTGTATTTAGTACTTTTTATCAAGGTTGTTGGCCTTTGAAAATATTATACTTCATAAATATAAATTTTCCATTTCTCTTTGATAATTCTCGCATTTTTCCTTTGCCTTTCTTTTTATGTTTTGCAAAGATTGAAACGCCTTAGCATTAAATAGCCATGTTCTGAGTTTCGAACACGTTTCGCCTTTGATTTCATTTTTTTTCTAAGGCATCGTGGGAATCCGGTATGACCGGAAATGTTTCCCAAAGTACTTATAATTCCTTAGATTTATAATTTTCCAATGGTACTTTTTGTTACGGATTTCGGACATTTTCGAGCCGTTTTAATATGGCCGTAGCCTTTTGTTTGGGCAAAGCCAAATAGGCTTCGTGCCCTCGGAGTTCTAATATCCCAGAATGGCCGTAGCCTTTTGGTTCGGGAAGTGCCAAATAGGCTTCGTGCCCTCAGGCTTTTATATCCCGAAATGGCTGTAGCCTTTTAATTCGAGCAATGCCAAATAGGCTTTGTGCCATCAAGCTTTTATATCCCAAAATGATCATAGCCTTTTAGTTCGGGAAACGCCAAATAAGCTTTGTGCCCTCGGGCTTTTATTATCTTGGAATGGCCGTAGCCTTTTAATTCGGGCAACGTCAAATAGGCTTTGTGCCCTCGAGCTTTAATATCCCGGAATGACGTAGCCTTTTAGTTCGGGCAACGCCAAATATGCTTTGTACCCTCGGGCTTTTATTATCCCGGAATGGCCGTAGCCTTTTAATTCGGGCAACGCCAAATAGGCTTTGTGCCCTCGGACTTTTATATCCCGGAATGGCCGTAGCCTTTTAATTCAGGCAACGCCAAATAGCCTTTGTTCCCTCGAGCTTTTATATCCCGGAATGGCCGTAGCCTTTTTACTTTAGGCAATGCCTTAGGTGGCAGTCCCAGAGTGATGTCCCTCTTGGGCTTGATGTCTTCGGGGAACCAAATGAATTTTTTTAAAAAAAGGCACAAAATTTTGTCTGTAAGGTAGAGTATACAAAGTTAGATTTGTATTTTGTGTCCTAGCTCAGGTGGTCTATGTGAGCACAATTCAATAGACCGTTTGGCCTTTACAAAGAATCTTTTTGACCGAGCCTAGATTGTTCGAGCACAAGAATCAAAAATCATTCCCCCAGATTATGGATTATGCCCCCCAGTGTTCGGGGTTTGTCATAGATAAGCCTCGAATACTTTTGATTTTGATTCTAAGTTAGCACGATTTCACTATTTCCTCGTTAAAAACCTTGTGGGAAAACCCATTTGGGACAAAATCGAATCAAGGGAAAAAGAGTGCAACGCGTGCTTTCAGGCCTAAAAAATTGTGGTGGGTACCTGCAAGTGTTAGTCAAAAATGTAGCTGAGTAAAAGAAGGTGATCGGGGTCGTACCTTAGCAGTAATATCGCTTCAAGTGGGTTATGTTCCAATTGTTCGGTAATTGTTCACCATTCATTGTTCCGAGTTTGTATGACCCTTTCCCGGTGACCTCGATTATTTGATACGGACCCTCCCAGTTTGGTCTCAGTGTTCCTTCACTCGGATTCCGAGTGTTCCGCGTGACCTTCCTTAGTACCAAATCTCCGATATTAAAGTGTTGAATGTTGGTTCTTCGATTGTAATATCTCTCGATTCGTTGTTTCTGGGCTGCCATTCGGACGAGGGTGGCATCATGCCTTTCGTCTAGTAGTTCCAGGCTCGTGTTCATGGTCTCTTTATTTATTTTCTCGGAAGCTTATCGGAACCTGAGACTCAGTTCTACGACTTCGACCGGTATCAGAGCTTCGACGCCATAAACCAGTGACAATGGGGTGGCCCCGGTACTAGATTTCGAAGTCGTACGATATGCCCACAGGACTTCGGGCATGATCTCCTTCTATTTTCCTTTGGCGTCGATCAACCTCTTTTTGAGGTTTTGGATTATGGTTTTATTAGTGGATTATGCTTGTCTGTTCCCACTAGGGTGGTAGGGAGTTGATAAGATCCTTTTGATCTTATGGTCTTCGAGAAACTTGCTCACTTTGTTGCCAATGAACTGTTTCCCATTGTCGCAAACTATCTCGGCCGGTTTTCCGAACTGACATATGATGTGGTCCCAGATAAAATCGATGACTTCCTTTTCTTTGACCTTATCATATGCTTGTGCTTCTACCCATTTAGAAAAATAGTCATAAATAAATAAAATAAATTGAGCCTTACCGGGTGATCGTGGAAGGGGGCCAATGATATCCATTCCCCACTTCATGAATGGCCATGGTGATAAGACCGAATGTAGCAGCTCCCCAGCTTGATGAATCATCGGAGCATGCATTTGACATTCACCACATCTTTGTACGAATTCTTTTGCATCTTTTTCCATGTCGATCTAGTAGTAGCGGGCCCTGATTATTTTTCAGACCAATGCTTCGGTACCTGAATGATTTCCGCAGGTGCCTTCGTGAATTTCCCTCGAAATGTATTCGGTATCTCCCGGTCCCAAACATATTACTATTAGGCCATAGAACGTTCTTTTGACTAAGGTTCCATCCTCGGACAAACTAAATCGGGCTGCCTTCGTACGTAGGGTCCTCGATTCCTTTGGATCCGAGGGCAATTTTCCAATTTTCAGGTATTCTAAGTATTTGTTTCTCCAATCCCATGTTAGGCTCGTTGAGTTTATTTTGGCATGGCCCTCTTCAACTACCAACCTCATTAGTTGTACGACTACCCCTGAATTGAGCTCATTGTCTTCTACCGATGATCCCAAATTAGCGAGGGCATCGACCTCGTTGTTTTGATCACGAGGCACGTGTTGTAGAGTCCATTCCTTGAACCAGTGTAATGTTATCTATAATTTATCCAGGTATCTCTGCATTCGTTCTTCTCTTACCTCAAACGTCACATTAACTTGGTTTACCACAAGGAGGGAATCACACTTAGCTTCTATCACCTCCGCCCCCAAGCTTTTGGCTAGTTCGAGACCTGCAATCATGGCCTCATATTCGGCCTCGTTGTAAGTCAATTTTATAGTTCTAATAGATTGTCTAACTACATTGCCCTTTGGTGGCTTTAACATGATGCCAAGTCCGGACCCCTTCGCGTTTGAGGCGCTGTCTGTAAAGAGGGCCCAAATCCCCGAACAATTCCCTGAGTTCAATAATAACTCTCTTTCAACTTTGTGTACCAACAAGACATTCTATTGGCCACAAAGTCTGCCAGAATTTAGGATTTAATGGCGGTTCGGGGACGATATTCAATATCGTACCCGCTGACCTCGACGGCCCACTTGGCTAACCATCCCGAGAGTTCGGGTTTATGCATTATATTTCTCAATGGGTAAGTAGTCACAACATGTATGGGGTGACATTGAAAATACGGTTTCAACTTCCTAGAGGCGCTTAACAAGGCAAGCGCCAATTTCTCTAGGTGAGGGTATCTAGTTTCGGCCTTACCTAAAGTTCTGCTAACATAGTAAATTGGAAATTGCGTACCTTTTTCTTCCCGGACCAGGACTCCACTTATCGCTATTTATGATACTGCCAGGTATAGGTATAATTATTCATCTATCTTCGGCGTGTGGAGCAGCGGTGGGCTCGATAGATATTGCTTGAGCTCTTCCAAGGCATGTTGGCACTCCGAGGTCCACGAGAAATTACTCTTTGTTTTCAATAATAAGAAGAATCGATGGCTCTTATCGGAGGACCTCGAGATGAATCGTCTCAGGGCGGCTATGCGCCCAGTTATCCTTTGCAAGGCCTTTACGTTGTCTTCAACCGTGATATATTCGATGGCTTTGATTTTGTCGGGGTTGATCTCGATTCCCCTGTTGGACACCATGAATCCGAGGAATTTACCTGATCCAACTCCGAATGCACACTTCTCTGGGTTCAGCTTCATATTGTATTTCTTCAATATGTTGAAGGTTTCCTGCAAGTGTTTTAAATGGTCCTCTACTCGAAGGACTTAACCAACATATCGTCAATGTAAACCTCCATTGATTTGCCTATTTGTTCTTCGAACATCCGGTTTACTAGGTGTTGGTAAGTGGCACCGGTGTTTTTTAACCCGAATGGCATTATGTTATAGCAGTATGTTCCGTATTTAGTAATAAAGGAGGTTTTTTCCTGATCATCCGGGTTCATCCATATTTGGTTGTACCCAGAGTAGGCATCGAGAAAATTGAGGATCTCGTGGCCGGCATGGCATCGATCATGTGATCAATGTTGGGCAGAGAGAAGGAGTCCTTGGGACATGCTTTATTCAAATCCTTATAGTCTATACACATTCTTAATTTATTCCCTTTTTGGGGACTACAACTACGTTTGCTAACCAATTCGGGTATTTAACTTCCTGAATGGACCCTATTTTAAGGCGTTTCGATACCTCGTCCTTGATGAAAGCATGTTTGACCTTGGACTAGGGTATCCTCTTCTGCTTGACTGGGTGAAACTTCGGGTCCAGGATTAGCTTGTGAGTGGTTATTTTCGGCGGTATCCCTGTCATATCGAGGTGGGACCAAGCAAAACAATCTTTGTTAGCTATCAGAAATTGAATGAGTTTTTTCCTGAGCTCGGGGTTTAACCCCGTGCCCAGGAATACCTTTCGATTGGGTAGGTGTTCACTTAGTACTACTTGCTCCAGTTCCTCGACCGTTGATTTTGTAGCATCAGAATTTTTGGGGGCTATGAAAGATCTGGGGACTCCGTAATCGTTGCCCTCGTTTACCCCTCGCTCCTCCGAGTCTGTCGAGGTAGGTATCGGTGATTACTATTTGGCCCCAATTTTGACCACCGGATTCGGACCCTTAGATATCGAGAGTGTGGATGACTAGGTCACCTCATCGACCGCAAACATTTCCCTAGAGGCCGGTTGTGCCCCATAAACTGTTTTGATTCTTTCGCGCGTCAGGTATTTCAGCACCTTGTGTAATATCGAGGGTATTGCTCTCATGTTATGAATCCATAGCCTTCCGAGCAAAGCGTTGTATCTCATATCCCCTTCGAATACATAGAACTTGGCTTTCTGAACGGTTCCGGTGACGTTCACCGGTAATGTTATTTCCCCTTTAGTGGTTTCACAAGCCATATTAAGCCCGTTTAGGACTCGTACTACAAGTACAATCTGTTCTTGTAGGTCGAGTTGTTCCACGACCCTCGACCTGATGATGTTGGCCGAGCTACCTGGATCAATCAACACATGTTTAACTCGATATTTATTTATGAGCACCGATATTACCAGTGCATCATTGTGGGGTTGTGTGATCCCTTCTGCGTCTTTGTCATTGAATGACAAGGTTTCTTCCGGTATGTAATCTAGAGTCCGTTTTTCCCTCGTGATGGATAGTTTGGTGCGCTTCAGCATTGGTCCCTAGGGGATGTTGACCCCACCGATGATCATGTTTATGATGTGCTAAGGTTCCTCTGGTTCAGTTCGTTTATTAGAATCCATGTTCCTAAAATGGCTCTTAGCCCGATCACTGAGGAACTCTCGGAAATGTCTGTTGTTACAGCGGGGCTACCTCTTCGCTTAATTGTCGACAATCTTCCGTTCTGTGACCATGAGTGCCGTGATATTTGCATATTAGGTTAATTATGATCCCTTTGGTCTGGATCGGATTGCAAAGGTCGAGGCCAATTGGTATCTTTGATGTGTCTGATGGCGGACACGATAGCAGAGGCATCGATGCTGAAATTGTACTCTGATAGCCTCGTGCTTCTTTAGGCCTGATGGGCCTGTCAAAGCTATTTTTTCTCATGAGTCCTCGTTTTATCTATCCTCGGTCGTTTCTTCTTTCATTTCTCATAGAGTTTCGCCCGGACCCACTACTTCTACGGTCCGTATTGTTCGTTTGATACTGATCCTGGTTTGATCTAGGTTCGTGATAGGTGTCTCTTTTGACTAGGTCGATGATCCTGACGGGGTGTACGGAAGGAGTCCCAAGATAGTCATCTTCGACCCTGATTTTTGACTGGTACCAGTTATGTACATCGGTCCAAGTGATTGCTGGATATTCTATCAAGTTTTATTTCAGTTGTTGTGAAGCCAGCGAGCTTCGAACGTTCAGTCCTTGGGTGAAAGCCTGAACGGCTCAATCGTCCACAACCGGGGGCAAATCCAACCGTTCCATTTGGAAACGGGATACGAATTCTCTGAGCAGCTCGTTATCCCTCTGTTTTACTTTGAAAAGGTATGACTTCCTGGTTTCGACCTTTATAGCCTCGGCGTGTGCTTTCACGAAGGAATCTTCAAGCATAGCAAACGAGTTAATAGAATTAGGAGGCAGGTTGCGATACCATATCATAGCTCCTTTCGATAGGGTCTCCCCGAATTTTTTCAACAGGACAGACTCGATCTCATCATCCTCCAAGTCATTCCCTTTGATGGCATATGTACAGGAGGTCACATGCTCATTTGGGTCGGTTGTTCCATTATACTTAGGAATCTCGGGCATGCAAAACTTCTTGGGGATCGTCTTTGGAGCCGCGCTCGGGGGAAAAGGTTTCTGAATAAATTTCTTAGAATCCAGGCTCTTCAGTATTGGGGTGCTCCCGGAATTTGATCGACCCTAGAGTTGTAGGTTTTCACTTTTTTATCATTGTCTTTGATTTTGTTTTCCCCTAATTCTATCTGTTTTGTCAGTTCTTCGAGTATTCTTATGATCTCGGGGTTAGATCCTGATTCGTTTTTGTTCGTCCTTTCTATGATCAGCTCATTCCTGCGGATGACTTCCCTGGGGAGCTCGGGTTCAATTTTACTCGGTGCTCGACCTTGGTTCTACAATTGAGCTATTACTACCTATTGGGATTGTAGCTTTTCGAAGATCATACGTAGGTTGATCCCATCATTTTCTCCATCGTGTGTGTTCTGGGCAATCGAACAGACTTCCCTCCGCACGCTGTTTTCGGTGTCAGTAGGCTAATTTGTGTCGATGGCCACATGCAAACAGGCGTCGATGGGGACCTCCACCGAGATTCTGCCGGGATCGACCGGGGGCATCTCGTTGTCGAGTGCTGCATTGTTGTTCCTGCCATGGTGGTTGGATTCCATGTCCATGTTTAGAGGGACAAACTGTGGGTTTCATATTTCGATCTTGACATGAAATCAGAAATATTTCAAAAAATAAGTGTAAAATGGGGTGTGTTATGGTGATTTGTATCAAATTGCCGCTATTATGCTCAGCCCCACGGTGGACGCCAAACTGTTTACCCTCAAAATCGGATAACAATTGAATTTGTTAGTGGTTTAAAGGATATGCGAATTAATTTAATACTTGATGTTTTAACTTTAATACCACACAAGAGGGGGGTGATTTGTATGGCATCTAATTTTTCACGTGCACAGGTTATAGAAGGACCTGGTTCTTCTATGTGTTCCTTATAATACTGTTGCGGAATAATAAATGCAGAAATTAAAGAAAACAAGGATTTTTACGTGAAAAACACCTGGCTCAAAAGGTGAAAAAACCACGACCTACTTCCTAGTAGGATTTTCCCAAAACTCTTCACTAAATCACTGAGCCAAAAACTGCATTTACAAAACACTTTTGTAAACCTAGGATTAACTCTAATCACGTTGTGGCACACAGCCTCTAACTGTTGCGACAACTTCAAGTTAACTCTAATTTGAATACTCTGAGTACCTATTACAATTGCCTCTAAATAAAACTGAAAGGTACACTATGAAAATACCTACTACAATTGAACTAGAATAAACGACAGACACTTGGAACTGGTTCTTCTATCTGGTTCATGTAGCTTCAGGTTCGCATACTTGAATCACACACGAACTGCTTGCAAAATGCCTTGCTATTTTGCTCTTAATTCACGTTTAACTTCTGCTTTTGTGTGTCACCTGTAGAATGAGAACATTTTGTGATTTATAAAGTTTGTAGAGTAGAAAATAACTAGAGTTCTACTGCTACTCTTCCTTTGTGGAAGAGTTCTAGTTGATCTCAACCTCTAACTCCTCCCTTATCTTGGATAGTGTTCTCTTTGATTAAGGAGTCCTTCTCCTTATCAATTATGCAACCCTTTTCGATCAGGAAATATTAATTAGATGAGTCCTTCTCTTTATCAATTATGCAACCCTTTTCGATGCACACAGGGGATGGACCTGGTTCATGCCTGAGCTTCCTTTGTCAATCTTCAAAACTAACCTTCACTTAGGCCAAAAATTTCCCTTTTTTGATGATGACGAACTCTATGCTTTTCATAAGCTTAGGCCCTATTTCAACTTAGCTCAACATCAACACAATGTTAGAAACATTTTTCCTTTTTATCACGTATCATCAAGGACCAGGTTCATTAGGTTATAAACATCATTGTTCAAAGTGAAACATCACTGTTCAAAGTGTAAAGTACAACCTCTTTCCCCCTTTTGGCATCATCGAAAAGTTGCATAAAAAATGTGTGATTCCCAGATTTTAAAACTTACTCATGGCCATTGGGGCTACGTCAAATGCATTCATGGATTAATCATCAATAATCAAGCTAAGAATTTAAACTATCAGAGAAATATAAACAGACAGTTAGAGCAAAAACCCAGCAAATTTCATTAATAGTTGATATAATTCTTCCACAAAACACAAAAAGAAATTAAAATATTGAAAACATGAGCAAACAAGAAACATCCCAAACTGGGTCACTGTAGGGTCTACATTGGGCTAGGAGTTTAAGGATTGGAAGAACTGGTGCTTGGTTTTTGGCTTGGAGAAGTTTCAGCATGTCTTGAAGAATTTCATCATTCTTCTCCTTTTCCCTTGCTAGTTCAGTTCTGAAAGCATCTCTCTCAGACTCTACCTCAGCCAACCGTGTCTTTAGCCTTGCTATCTTAGCCTCCTTTGCCCCACTCTCCTGAACCAAGGCTCTGACCTTGCTATTGACTGGTGTCTTTTTGGATGAACCGGGTTCATTTGGAGTGACATGGACCTCATAATCACAAGCAATCAGAGTGTTAGCCCTAAAATGATCTTTGATTGTTTCCATCTCCCACTTCTTCAGGGGCACCTTATAGTGTGCAAGCACAGCTATGAGAATGAAGCCATAGAGAATGGCATGAGCCTTGGATCCATTGATAACCCTATCAAGAAGCTGGACTATAAATCCAGGCCAGTTAATCTGCCTCTCACTATCCAAGCATTCCATCAAAACCAAGTCCATGAAGTTGGAAATGTGCCTCCTTTTTTGCCTAGGCAGAACACACTTGTTGATGATTCAAATAGCACCTTGTAGGGTGGCTTCATTTCACTTTTGTACACAACATTGGGCTCACGTTCCTCCTCATTGTCACTGAATTTTCTGGTGATGGCAAGGGCAGTGGGAAGGTTTTCCAGACTTGGCCATTTCAACTTTGTGTAATCATTGTACCCCTCAGCAGGTACGCCTAGAATTTCACCCATCTCCTTTTTATCGAAAGATATTTGCACCCCTTTCACCAGGCTAGTAACCCTTCCATCCTTCACTTCAGCATTTGCCATGAACTTAATAATTTCACCCCTTGCCAACCTGCCATCTATCTGAAGGACCATGTCCTTCCAACCTTGCACTTCTAATTTCTCCAACAGCAGCACCATCCCTTCCTCCTCCAAATCCCCGAGGAGTCTACCCTTCAGAATTGTTCTTTTTCCAAACTTGGCCATTTTGTCCTTCTCACTGTCTGATTCATTGTCCTCTTCTCCACTCCATTTCTTCAGCAAATTTTACTTGTTTGAATTTTACTGCAGACCTGGTCCTTTTTGTCATAGTGGATGGTTTCGTAGATTTTGACATGGAAGTAGACTTCTTATTGGAAGTCTTGTCTTTCTTAGGTTTGGGAGTCTGAACCTCCACTTCTGCAATCACATATTCATCTTGATGGACCAGGTCCATCTCATCAACATCAACAACCTTACCAGGCTCACCTGCCTTCTTCTTCCCTTTGTCCACCTTTTTCTTTTTTTTTTTTCTTTTAAGGATCTTTGCAACACTTTCTGATTCTGCTTTAGCTAACTTCTTGTGGCTCTTTCTCGTGAGGGAGGACTTTCAACAGTGTCAGAAAGGGCAGCCTTCCTTTTCTTGGTAGCTCTAGCAGTGCCAGGGGTCTTAGCCTTGGAAGTTATCTTCTTCTTGGGGTTGTAGATGTCTCCTACTTTCTTCAATAGTTCTACGAGGGTTTCTTAAACTAATAAACCGGGTTCATCTTCATTTTGCCCAAGTTTAACCAGCCCTTCAGCAGCTTCTCCAGACACACTTTCCCCTATTTTCTTGACACTTTCCTCTACATTATCTGCTCCATAAATAGCCATTCTATCAGGAGTGGGTGAAGAATCAACCACTCTTTTACCCATTCCCCTTTCTTCACTACGAGCGCCCTCATTCTCCTTTTTTTTCCCTTTTTATTTTTACCACCTCTCCTTCTAGACTCAAAGGTTTCTACATCCACCAAAGATCCAACCAAAATAAACCTATTCTCTAGATTTTTAGCCAACTCAAAAATGACCTCAGTGGTAGTATTTGGGCTAGAGGTTACATGTTCAGTATCAGAAGACCCAATTTCTATCCCCGCAGTCGCAAACTTGAAGGAGTCGTCAGAGTTCTAGGGTTCTTGGTCTTGGCTAGCTTTTAGTTGTGCATTTAATTTCTCTTGATAATGCACTTCCAGCCACAGTCTTGCGAGCAAGCATTTTTACTCTTCTTTTCTTAGGTTGAGGAGTGGTTGAAGATGAGGAGCATGGTAGAGGTGTACCAGGGTTATCATAAGGATTAGTCATTTTGTGCTTGGTTCTGGAAGTAGGAAAAGAGGTAGATTGAATTTTGGACAATGAAAGAAGATGGAAAGAATTTTCGACGGTTTGAGATTTATGAAGAGAAGGCAGAGAAGATGATGATCAATTTAAAGAAAGGGGTAATTAATAGGTGGTGGTAGGCTCATCAGAACCAAGGGGGTAATTAGAAGTCTAATCAAACTGAAATGTCAGTTTTGAATAGACGGTGGAGTCTTCCCTAGAATCTAGGTGCTTTAATTTGGTTAGGATTCTCTTGAGTGAAACTGGTTCAATTTAATTGGATAAGTTTAAGAGAAATATGGACTTAGGTAGAACTCTTCTCATGATTCAAATATTATTATTTCAAATTATGTAGAGTGTACAAAATATACTGTGTTATCTAGATGAACCAGCATTGATTGATGAACCAGGTTATTCATTGAAAATCCTCTTGTGCATGTCTAAATTTGCCAAAATAGAGAAAATATTATTAGAGATTAATGAGTCATTTTAACACATGGCACACAGTATACTATTTGCCGTATGAGACTGAGCAAAAATTAACCTAGTTATTTACACAATTTCCAGATTTTCTAACCAATTTTTTTTTTTCATTGTGAATTCTGAACTAGTCCTGTTAGGTGATGTTAACCATCCCTAATTCTAATCTGTTCCTTTCAAAGTGATCTCTACTTAAGGCTTTTGTGAAGATGTCAGCTATTTGCTTGTCAGTAGCACAAAATTCTACAGTGATCAACCCCTTTTCATAGTTATCCCTCAAAAAGTGATGCCTAACATCTATGTGCTTAGTTCTCTTGTGATGAACCGGGTTCTTGGTCATACTAATTGTACTGGTGTTATTACAAAAAATGGGAATACAACCAACATCAATTCCAAAATCCATTAATTATTGTTTGATCCATAACAATTGAGCACAACATGAGGCAGCAGCAACAAACTCAGCTTCAGCAGTAGATAAGGCCACTAAATTTTGCTTTTTGGTGGCCCAAGACACAAGACATGATCCAAGAAAGTGTGCCATACCTGAGGTGCTCTTTCTATCCACAAGAAAACCTACATAATCGGTATCAGCATATCTCACAAGATTGAAATTACTACCTTTTGGATACCAAAGACAAAGATCAGTGGTGCCTTTTAGATATCTCAAAATTCTCTTGACATCCGTCAAGTGAGACTCCTTCAGATTTGCCTGAAATCTTGCACAAAGGCATGCACTAAAAACAATGCCAGGCCTACTAGCATTGAGATACAACAATGAGCCAATCATTCCCCTATACAACTTCTGATCAACAGATGAACCAGGTTCATCTATATCCAACTTTGTAGTTGTTGCAATAGGAGTGTCAATTTCTTTGGAGTCTTCCATTTTAAACCTTTTAAGCAACTCTTTTACATACTTCTGCTGATGGATCATAGTTCTATTTGAATTTTGTTTAATTTGTAAGCCTAAAAAGAAATTAAGCTCACCCATCATGCTCATTTCAAATTCACTCCCCATTAGTTTAGCAAATTCTTTACTTAACGTATCAGTAGTTGCTCTAAAGATTATATCATCAACATATATCTGAACTACCAAGAGATCTTTACCATTTTCTTTCAAGAATAAAGTATTGTCAATTTTACCTCTCTTCTAGTCATGCTCAAGCAAAAACTTTGATTATCTTTCATACCATGCATTTGGCACCTGATTGAGCCCATAAAGTGCTTTGTCAAGTTTGTATACATGATCAGGACTCTCCTTTATTTCAAAGCCCAGAGGTTGCTTGACAAACACTTCTTCCTTTAGATAGCCATTGAGGAAGGCACTCTTGACATCCATATGGTAGAGGGTGAATTCCATGTAAGCAGCAAAGGCTATAAGGAGTCTTATTACTTCTAACCTTGCAACTGGAGCAAAGGTTTCATTGTAGTCTATGCCCTCCTCTTGGCTATATCCTTGAACCACCAACCTTGCCTTGTTCCTTGTAACTGTTCCATCTTTATCAAGTTTGTTTCTGAAGATCCATTTTGTCCCAATTACTGATCTGTCTAAGGGTCTTGGTACCAAATGCCAAACTTGGCTCCTTTCAAATTGGTTAAGTTCATCTTGCATTGCATTTACCCAGTTTGCATCCTGAAAAGCCTCAACAACATTTTTAGGTTCAATAAGAGATAAGAAAGCTTCAAAAGCATAAAGATTCTTTAATGAAGATCTGGTTTTGATTCCAGAGGTTGGATCAATAATTATATTCTCAATGGGATGAGAACTTTGATACTTGTAAGGTTTCACAACCAACTGGTTTCCCCTTGATATTCCTTCAGTGTTTTGTTGTTGTGGAACATATTCATGGACATGTTCCATTGAGGTTTGGGGATCATTTTCTCTTTGTATTGTTCCCCCTATCATGTTTCTCTGGGTGGAAGAACCTGTTCCATCACATGTTCCTTCTTCCAGTGCAGCTTCAGTCTGGGTTATGGTTTCATTTAAGTTTCTTACCAGCCCAATTGCTTCATCATCATGTTCATGTCTCTCAGAAAGAATTTTAGTTTCATCAAAAACCACATGAATACTTTTCTTTAACACACATAGTTATTTTGTTATAGACTTTATAAGCTTTGCTATGTGAAGAATATCCCAAGAATACTCCCTCATCACTTCTGGGATCAAACTTGCCTAAGGAGTGTTTACCATTGTTGTACACAAAGTGTTACACCCATGTTTTGGTACGTAAAAGTACGCCCTAAGTAAATTGATGAAAGCTCGGAAATGAGATATTACATCCCGCATTTTCATACGTTAAAGTTTCGTCGTAAGCTAATCGATGTAAGTTCGGGAATGGGATTATTTTGAGATTATAAGCATTATGCTATTTCAAACAAGTGACGACTAAATTCGTGAAGGTGAGAGGGTAAGCAAATCGAAGAAAATGAATTTCGTCGAAGTTTGACATTTTGGATAAAATACGACCCGAGCTAAAATACCCGATATTTATGGACTAGTACCATACAAGGTACCACATGGCCATGATAGTAAGGTGTATAAAGTGTATTAAAAGTGAGTAGTATTTTAAGTAAATTAAGATAATTTTTAATTATGTGGATAATCGGATAATTATTAATTTTAGTAAGAGATTAACACTTAATTAAGATAATTGGTGGTTTATTATTGAGAATGGATAACCACCCACGTGGCAGCAAACAACCTTAACATCTATGACTCTTAAGTCATTAGAAAAGGTGGAAAACTAAATGATTATGTGGTTAAGCCACCACATGAAGTGGGGCCCATACAAATCCAAATATAAGACCCTTCTAAATTATAGATGAGAGATTTGGCATTCTTAAGAACGTGAGATCACATATACATTTAACAAAGGAAAGCCACTGTAAGTCTTAAGAATGTGAGAGTCACATATCCATTCTTAGGAACATGAGGGTCATATATCAAAACGTGAGATTTGGCAATTATAAGGGAGAACGGCGCAATCTTTCTCAAGAATATCATAAGAATTTTTCCCTACTTCGATCTGCCGTTACGCGTTGTCGCAATCAACGGTGTTAAAAGGATTGTCAAGAGAATCGATTCAGGTATGTTAAGGCTCCCCTTCTTTCTTTTAGCATGATCAATACGATACAAACGAAATGAATAAACGCAAATATTTCATAAATGACTCTATTCATAGATGTATTAGAGATGCCTACGTTCTTGATTCCCCATGTTAAATATTAATATATCTTCTGTTCATGTGTCTCAGAAAAATACGTATTTGATAAAGTTTATCCGAAAGGCATATTGATTTTATGATATTTCGAAAAATCTTATTAACGTATTTTTTATGCATTTCATGCATTTATACATATACATTGACCCATGAACAGATGGCGTTATATACACGTATATATATATATATAGGGGAAAAGGTTACGGCGTTATATACGCACCACCACTTGATCAGCTGGTATACGTTGATGATTTGCCCACAGTAACCGAAATGATATGATGGGATGCCCTCAGAGGCTTGATGATGTTATGAACGCATATAACCATACATGGAATGATATTTATATGCACATGCATGACATTATAATATTAAATGATTCACAAAGCTATTCATATATACATGTTGAGTCTTTTACTCCATGTTTCTCTCATGTCTATTGTTTACTGATTTTCATTCCTTACATACTCGGTATATTATTTGTATTGACGTCCCTTTTGCCTGGGGACACTGTGTTTCATGCATGCAGGTCCCGATAGACAGGTCGAGAGTCCTCCAAGTAGGCTATCAGCTCAGCAGAAGATGTTGGTGCGCTCCATTTGCTCCGGAGTTACTTGTTTGGTCAGTATGATTTAGGCGTGTATTATTTGGTATGGCGGGGTCTTGTCCCGACCTTTATGGTATTTATCCACTCTTAGAGGCTTGTAGACATATGTCATGTATATGAAAGATTGTATGGTCTTGTCGGCCTATGTTTAGTGTACTAGTGATTATTTTGGCCTTATAGGCCCGTACGTCATATGTATAAGTCAGCATATCAGGTTGGGTCGTTTTATGTCGAGTGTTCTTTCGTGTTTTATTCTTCTTACCTCATGCGGCCCTTCTGGATCACTTACCTATGATGATGTAATAAGTAAGATACGTTACATTGGTACTTGGTTGAGTAAGGTACCGGGTGCCCATCACGGCCCATTAGTTTGGGTCGTGACACAAAGCACTTGCATCTGAATGCCCTAAGATGGGATATATTTGGTTTTCTCCCTTTAAGTAACTCATAGGGAGTCTTCTCAACAAGAGGTCTAGTCATGCATTTATTTATGATATAGCATGTAGTATTTACAGCTTCTGTCCAGAAGCTATGGGGCAGTTTACTAGAAAGAAGCATAGTCCTAGCCATATCTTCAAGTGTCCTATTCTTTCTTTCAACTACTCTATTTTGTTGTGGATTCCTAGGAGCAGAAAAATTATGATCTATGCCATGCTCATCACAAAATTCAGCAAATTTAGCATTTTCAAATTCAGTGCCATGATCAGACCTAATTGATGCAAGTTGATTACCTAGTTGTTTCTGAGTTTTTCTAACAAAAGAAGTGAACATGTCAAATGCTTCATTTTTAGATGTTAAAAACAATGTCCAAGTAAACCTAGAGTAATCATCAACAAGCACCATCACGTATCTTTTACCACCTCTGCTTAATGTTCTCATTGGACCACAGAGATCCATATGGACCAGTTCCATCATTCTGGTGGTACTTACCACTTTCTTGCATTTAAAATAGGATCTTACCTGCTTCCCTCTTGCACAAGCCTCACAAACTTTGTCTTCCTTGAACTTGATGTTAGGCAGTCCTATCACCAAGTCCTTGGAGACTAATTTGTTGAGTTGACTCAGACTTGCATGTCCAAGTCTCTTGTGCCAAAGGAGGGGATCATTGTCCAACACACTTAAGCAAGTGAGTTCATTTTCTGATAGTGTGGACAGATCTACAATATATATATTGTTCACTCTTTTTCCCTACAAAACAATCTTGTCAGTGGTAAGATTAATCACAAAGCATTTAGTAGAGGTAAATGCTACCAAGTTACCTTTATCACATAGTTGTGATACACTAATTAGACTGTATTTTAGGTCGTCTATCAAATAGACATTCTCAATCGAGTGAGAGTCAGTTTTACCTACCTTACCAACCCCAATGATCTCACCTTTCTTCCCATTTCTAAAGGAGAGATTACCTCCTTTGAGGTCCTCAAGTAAAAGGAATCGGTTCTTGCTTCCTGTCATGTGCTTTGAGCAGCCACTATCCATGTACCATATATGGTTGCTCCCCTTCATTTGGACCTGCAAAAGGAAATCAGGGGTTAGGCTTAGGAACCCAAACTAGTTTGGGTCCCTTTCTATAGGCAAAAGGATGAATCAAATTCTTTTTAGCCCAACCTGGCAGCTTATTTTTCCCTTGAGCAAACTTTTAATTCTTTTGACTAGCCTTTTCTTTTGTAGTGCATTCACTTTTATAGTGACCAGTCTTACCACAGTGTGTGCAAATTTTGTTCTCAGGAAGTGTGAAATACTTGCTTTTGGGATCCCTTTTAGGTGGCAGATTCCCAAAACCAATTCCTCTTCTATTGCTACTATGATGTTCTTGTAGCCATGATAGTGCATCGGAGGACCTGTTCCATTTACAAGTTCTGTCTAGTTCATTCTTGACCTTGCCTAGATCCTCTGTAAGAATTCTTACCTGCTCATCCTTCTTATACAACTCATCTTTTAGTTTACCTACATTTTTTTCTAGAGTGAGTTGTGTGCAATCAGCTATCTTCTTACTTGTTCCTAATTTCAGTTTTAAGTTTTCATATCTAAGTTCTAGGACATTTGATTCAAATTCATGAACCTGGTTCTTTAGAGCAGTATTTTCACTTACAATCTCACTAACTCTAAGTTCCAGGTTCTTACACTTTGCTTTTAAAATCACACATTCCTTAGACAGTTGTTCATTTTCATTGTTTATATCCTCAGATTCATCAATGAAATCTAGAAGTAACTCAGATAGCCTTTCTTTAAATAAAAACTTAATCTTGTCTTTTAGATAGATTATACTTACTTCAGATTCCTCATCGGATTCTCCAATTGCCATAAGTGCTTGTTCATCTCTATCTTCATCATCTGAGTCCTCATCAGAGCTTTCTCCCCAAGCAGCAACCATAGCCTTTGTTGATCATTTGTTCTTCTTGGGATGAACCTGTTCCTTCTTTCTGTTTCTTCGTTTAGCTCTTTCCTTCTTCCATTCAATTTCCCATTGAGGGAAGTTTTTGATGTGGTGATCAATTTTCCCACACTTGTAGCAGCCCTCATTTATCTGTTTTTCAGTAACCCTTGGCTTGCTATAGCCTCCACTTCTTGAAGAACCCTTTCCTCTCATTAGGTACTTCTTGAAGTCCTTTGTGATCATAGCCATTTCATCTTCCTCTAGATCAGAACCTTCAGTGATTCTGAATGCCAGGCTCTTTTCCTTCTTGGGTACATCCATTTTCATGGTTTGCCTTTTAAGTTCATAAGCAGTGAGATTTCCAATTAGCTCATCCAACCTAAGAGTGGCAATGTTCTTTGATTCCTGAATGGCAGTGATTTTGCTCTCCCAAGTAACTGGCAGAACCTTTGTCAGAATCTTCTCAACTGTATCTTCTTCATAAATAATTCTTCCAAGAGACTTAAGTTCATTTGTCAGTGTGGTGAACCTTGTATACATCTCTTGGATGGTTTCCCTTCCTTCATGGTGAAATTCTCATATTGAGAATATAGTAGTGTTCCTCTGGACCTCTTCACTTGAGGTGTTCCTTCATGGGCCACTTGCAAAGTGTCCCAGATTTTCTTAGCAGTGGTACACCTTTGGATTCTACTGTACTCATCTGGACCGAGTCCACAAACAAGCCATTTCTTGGCTTTAGCATTCTTCTCACATTTCCTCAAGTCGTCAGCAGTGCAGTCAACTCTTGTTTTTGGCACCTCTTCTCCTTCGGCATTTATCTTCATAGTAGCCAGTGGACCATCTGTGACAATGTCCCATAGCTCATAGTCTTCTCCTATGATGTAATCTCTCATTCTGTTTTTCCACCAAGAGTAATATTAGCTGTTAAAGAGTGGTGGCCTTGCAGTGGATTTCCCTTCCCAGTTTTCAGGTGGTGCACTCATCTTGATCTTCTCCTAAGGTGTTAGCCTCTTCAAGGATAACCTGCTCTGATACCAATTGATATTTTTAACTTCAATACCATATAAGAGAGGGGTGATTTGTGTGGCGTCCAATTTTTTGCGTGCACAGATTATAGAAGGACCTGGTTCTTCTATGTGTTCCTTATACTACTGTTGCGGAATAATAAATGCAGAAATTAAAGAACACAAGGATTTTTATGTGGAAAACACATGGCTCAAAAGGTGAAAAAATCACGACCTACTTCCCAGTAATTTTTTCAAAACTCTTTACTAAATCACTGAGCCAAAAACTGCATTTACAAAATACTTTTGTAAACCTAGAATAAACTCTAATCCCGTTGTGGCATACAGCCTCTAACTGTTGCGACAACTTCAAGTTAACTCTAACTTGAATACTCTAAGTACCTATTACAATTGCCTCTAAATAAAGCTGAAAAGTACACTATGAAAACACCTACTACAATTGAACTAGAATAAAAGACAGACACTTGGAATTGGTTCTTTTATCTGATTCATGTAGCTTCAGGTTCGCAAACTTGAATTACATACGAACTGCTTGCAAAATGCCTTGCTATTTTGCTCCCAATTCATGTTTAACTTTTGCTTTTGTGCGTCACCTGTAGAATGAGAACATCCTTTCGATTTATAGAGTTAGTATAGTAGAAAATAACTAGAGTTCTAATGCTACTCTTCCTTGGTGGAAGAGTTCTAGTTGATCTCAACCTCTAACTCTTCCCTTATCTTGGATAGTGTTCTCTTTGACTAAGGAGTCATTCTCCTTATCAATTATGCAACCATTTTCGATCAGGAGATATTAGTTAGACCAAGTTAAGCTTATCTCCTTCACGTGCATCCAACATCCTCAAATCTGCCCGTATCTATGCACACAAGGGATGGACCTGGTTCATGCTTGAGCTTCCTTTGTCAATCTTCAAAACCAACCTTCACTTAGGCCAACAATATTGAACGATGAATTAGATTTTAATTGAAATAAATAATGATAAATTAACTGCAAACCACGTGAATTGGATAATTTCAACCTAGGAAGGTTGGTTACCCATGAGCTGAATGTACTTTGATCGCCACCAAGACACCAAAGAATAAGAACTTAAAGAATAACGGTAATGTATTGCTTATGAGTGTATGTTACCATGTCCTCTCATGAATTTCTAGGCCCTCTTTATATATTAGAGGAATCCTACTTTTAGGGTATTATTCTATTGTTCTATAAAAGGTAAAAAATCATTAATTTGGTGACTATTGATCCCCTTTTTTGGTATGTTTCGTGATTTCCGCCGTAATGTCCGGTTAGTTGCGGAAATTTCGGACCCTTGTCAGATAAGCTGGCAATATTTTCTTTGAGACCATTATAATCGGGACCGGTTATGACTTCGGTAAACTCGAAGGCAAGTCTAGTGGTTTCGGTGGCTAATTCGGCAAGGCAGGAACCGATCTCTGAGATTTTATCACCATCTCTCGATCTCAAACTGTCGTGTTGGATGCTCGGTCAAATCCCGAGTTCGATTTTACCCGTATACACCTTAGTCGTTTAATTGGTGTTGACACTGACAAATGCATATATTTTTAATTGGTTGATCAGCCTTAATTTAGGATCTTCTCGTGGATTTTTATAACTGATCACTTCTGGAAAATTTAGCAAATTGTTTTCTTTGGGATATTGCACTCGATTCAAGGACGATCCTGTTTAAAACTTACTTTTAGAATCCTATTAGAATTCCAGCCATGTGGTGGAAGATAGTAATAATAGGATCATATTAACTAATCTTCAGTTTTTCGGGAGATACTGTTACATAATATATCTATTATCATTTGAATAAAGATTTTGAAAGAGTTTTTCCAATTAGTTATCTTATCATTTAGGAATATGTAATCCTCTATTTATACTCATCTCATTTGTCTATATAAGGTTGCCATTAGTTTGCTCCCATTCTTGAAACTAATTAAATACATATATATATCGTAAAATAAAGAAGGACAAAAATGACGATTGAGAAAGGGCTGCCTAATAATAAGCTGCAGTTAGGCATGGGCTTCCTGTTATTCCAGACCGGTTATCTAGCAATTGTCGTAATTTCTTTAAAGACATCACAAACTGTTTTGTACGACATGATATTGAAGCGACAAGATACTCCTCCCGACCAAAAACAATTACTACTTGAAGATATCTTTTACAATATAGCTTTAGCCATTACTAATTTGCTTGCCATTGTTAACATTGTTGTTTTCATCTTATGCTATCGATATTCATCATGTTTGTGTTGGTTCCATTTCTCTCACCAGTGAGACCCTCTAAGATCTGCCTAAATTAATGCTGTTGGATATATTGAGTTAACTGCGTTTCTGTAGCCTTTTCTTTCTTTCCTTTTTATCAAATAAATTGCATTAATTATGTCAATTTTCGTGTTAAGTGTTTGATTAGTAAGCGTGGCTTGTTCCATATTTTAATTACCATTGCATTATCTTTTTTTATTAGGAGCACTTTCTTTTTCCAGGCATCCCTTTTAAGTAACAATTTTTTTTTCCTTCCAAAGTTCATAACCATCTCCTATATATATATGTATATATCCATGCCTTATTTTTGCACTGTTTCTCAGTTTCTTTTTGTTTCTTGTATTAGGGCTTCGTTAATCCAGTTTCAGGAGTACTAGGAGAAAGTTTATTAATCTCCCTTTTGTCATTTTCAATTGGGGCAATGACAACATTGTTGTCTAATTTTCAAGCAAAACCAACATCTTCTGTATATTCTGGCGAAATTTTGCAAAACTAACACACCCCCATTTTTTAATTTTTGTTTGTTTGATACAACACTTGATGTAACTGACGAAGTTCATATATTTGTTAGAGAGACTTTTATTTTTGGGCACTACACAAAAGACAAACAGGTAGAAAAAAAGTAGTCTCTTAATTAATTAGTACTAGCAGTTCCTGTTATGACGATGATCCTTCATAAAAACGCAAGAACTCTTCATAACTGTAAGGATACCAAATCCATTCCATAATCTTATCATCTTTCTCCTCCTCAAAATCCAAATTATAACCTCTCCATAATTCTTCCCCTGATCTTTCTGGAGAATTACTTTCCATCCATTTCTCAAACTCCACTAATTGAGGGATTACTGGACTAATATAATTCTCCTCCAATACCATTGAAATGTTGCTCCCAGCTGATGATGATGAGGTGTTTTTGTAAGTTTCTGTCTCTTCTTGATCAGGCCAGAAATCAGAAAACAAAGCGTTAAAATCTATACAAGTCTTTTCAAAACTTTCCACTTCGCTGGTTTCTATTATCAGTCCCAGCTCTTCGTAATCTTTTACATCTAAAGGCATTATTTCCTCAGAATCTGCATTTTCCATCACTTCATTTTGCAGCTTTTTCTTCTCTTCTACTTTTCTTTGGATAATCTTCACCTCATCACCTTCGTAAAGAGATCCCATAAACAAAAAATAGAGACTACAAAAAGATTAGAAGTGAAAAGAAGAAAATTAAAGAGAAGATTTTCTGCTGTGCTTTGATGAGTGCAGGGACTGAGTGGGGGAATATATACTGAGGGGAGCAAAGCTAAGGTTTTTGGATTATATGCGTGCATGCATGAGTCAGCACATAATCAGACACAAACCTCTCACTCTTTTTTCCTCCTTAAAATTGTCTTAAATTTTGGATACTTGAGAAGGCATTATTTGCTTTTTCTTATTCATGCAAAAATTAAAAGGAAGATAAGAGAGAACTAAATCTCGAGCCGTACTTCTTTGATAATCTGATTACATGTATTCTTAAAATTTCTACTGGAAGTGATTGAAGATAGATAGAGAGTAATTAACAGGTAGACGAGGGTCGAGGCTAGGCTGGCTAATTCTTGTCCGTTACGAGAATAATGATATACTATTGAATTTAATGAAGCTTGTCTAAAATATTAAAAGTAAGGTAGTTTTGAAAAGGTCATGACATCATATTAAAGTTGTATTAAATTATACAATAATGCACTACAATGTAGAGAGATTGTTACATGATCAATGTACTTTTAATATGTTGTAACATGTTACATATTGTACTTTTCAAGTTACTAATCCCACTTATTATACACGATTTACCTATAATTAGGGGCGGGAGTGGTTTCACCCAAACCGTCTTTGCCGAAAAATTACACTATACATATAAGGCAAAATTTGTTTTGTGTCTCGTTATATTACAGTTTAAATTCCCTTGACATAGCTAAAAGCATAGCTTAGTAGTCAAGGGGCTCAAATCCTCTGTGAGGTAGTTGGTTCAATTTTCACTAACCACAATTTTCTTTTCATTTTTTGACCTTTTATTTTTTTTTGAATCTCTAAGCGAAAATCTCGTATCCGCCATCTACTAATGTAACAAAAGTTTACACCACTAGCGCGTGGAAGTTAAACTCTTTTATCTTACTAAGTATTAGTTTAAATAGTTTGAGGAAGAAATGAATTCAAAATTTTGAGAATTGAACCAAAAAAAGGCTAAAAACGTCATTTACTGGAACGGGAAATAGCACATAGCATTTAAACCTGTAATCCCCAACAGGGGAAAGGTAGAAGTCTCCAAAAAAACACCGACCACTTTTTGGGCACATGGATGAATTTTACAATGTGAAAGCCTGCTTCTTGTTTTTGGTATTTTGTGAGTTTTAGAGTTTATAAGGTTTTGCATGGGAGCTAATCACTCGTACTACACAAGTGTCAGTGGGTTTCTAGAATATACTTTTTAGGTGTCAGTTTGTTTCAGATTTTCTAGAGATCTGTAAGTGAGCTCGATTTGTTTCTTTTGGGGAATGAAATGAATGAACTCTTAGTTCAGTTTTGGTGGTTCTGTAATTGTAATGGCATGGCATCACTCTTTTGAACTTTCTACTCTGAAATAGTACGAGGAGATAGTGTGATAAATTCGAGGAAGAAAGGTGGCAGTCTTTGGTTTTTATAGTGCCACTGAAAATTTAGATTGAATATACGTAGTGGTTAAATTTTGCATCCATAATAATTTATAGCGTTATATAATTAATGCTGTATTAATTTTGATCCTCAGTGCCGCTACTGGTACAAGTTCTACGATGCCTTAAGCCCTTAACTAGTCTCAATCATTCTGCACGCGCCACTCTGTTTCGCTCGTTCTCCCTTTCCTTTTAACTGACAAAGATATATACCCTAATCAACTCACTTGACTTGACTGGGCATGGAGTTTAAGAAAAAATAAAGACTTTTGAAATTTATAGTCCTAAACAAGTCAAAAAGAGATTCAGATTATTTGTGTGGTTACAAAAGCTTCTCATTAAGGATATAATTAAAAGTTTAAGCTAAATTGTTTCTAAATTTAAAAATTGGTCATTCTTTTTGGAACGAACCAAAAAGAAAATAGGTTCATATAAACTGGAACGGAGGGAGTAAGAGAAATTGGATTTTTGTGTCACTGATCATTGATCTTGTGACATAAATAAGATTGACGTTCATGCAGTTGAACCAATTTTTGGCTTGCAACTCTTGCTTCTTTGGCTACATTGAAGAACTCTTTACAGAGGACGATGGGTTTCTATTTTTTGGAAAGGTCGATAAAGCTTTAGAGAAAATAAGAGCAGACATCTATTTGGGGTTTCCTGTAAGTTGCAATTGGTGTATTGTGTTATACAAACTTCCACATCTATATCCAATAACACACGTACTAGCTAGCAACATATGGACTAGATCGTCCAAACGAAAGAAAAATACTACTCCATAACACGAAGAGGATCATATAACTAAATTACCATTTATAAAGTACCACCGAACGGAATCTACCCCACGATTTAAAAATACAGATCCACCATATATACAATATTACATATTTTCAAGAAAATCACTCCTGTTTACACTTAGATATATACAGGCAACGAACAAAATTTATCACCTAGCTATCAACCACCTTACATCAAAAATTGCTAGAGATAGACATCCTTGCATAATATACAAGAAAAATTCAAACTTGCCTCTATTGCTAATTACCATCCAAAAATTGTCTTCTTTTTTCTAGTCAAAATTTTCTTTTATCTTTTTCTTATGGATAGGTTCTTATAGTAAACAAAATCACATTCAGCTGTTAAAATTCCTTTCATTTACAGTTCATAAAGGAAGGTTCAAACCATAGCAGTCAGGCGAGAGTTTTGGCAATCAAAGCCTTCCACTCTATTTGTTGCTTGAGTTGCCTCAAGTCTTGTCCTTGCGCATGACCTTCCTTTACAACTCGATGATGGAGAAGGTGAAGCTGAAGTAGATGGACTTGGTGATGATGATAAAGTACAGGTTAATTGCTTTCCATAGTTTGCAAAGTACACATCACGAATTAATGGATTCATCGCTCGGCTAGGCGGTGACCCTGTGAAAAAAGGAGGAGATGATGCTGATCGCATTGCAGCTACGCCATCCTGTTAGACCACATAGGAAGTTGGATAATCAATTTTAGCGTTTCCGATTGAACAAGTAATTAACATAAGCACCATCTGAAACGGTGCTACAAAAAGAAACAGCAGCAGTTAAGTATAGAAAGGCCAGAAAAGGTATGTGGGACAATTGGTAAGTAAAAAAGATGATCTATACAGTCAAAGAGTATTCTGGTAGTGCACATTTAGTACTCTGATGAAGTTTGATATCAGGAGTACAGGTAAAAACATTTAAGGCAATGAGAATTATTGTGTTGAATGCCTATTGAGGACATAAGCCGTGGAGGTTTGTGGCCATATATCATGTCATGTGATTTACACATCAGTTATTCCTGCATTTCGATTTTCCAATAATTGCTATGACAAACAAACAACCTGATAAAAACTGTAACTATCCTGCTATAAAAAGTTAAGATATACTGATGGTGTAAAAGATCTATCTATTGTCGTGTTTATAACTTATATCCATTAACTTAGGCATCAAACGCCGTGGCGGAGCCACTCATTGGCAAGTGGAGTCACTTGACACCCCTTCGACGGAAAATTATACCGCGTAAATACGTTAAATATTTTATTTTTATGTATATATACTATGTACTTACTTCCCTTAATTTTTTTTATATGCTTGCTTATTTATATTTTGACTCCCCTTAGGGATAATTCTGGCTCCGCCACTGATCAAACAGGCGTATGCATCTTGTTGCATGCGGTGTCAAAGGACACACTTCGTCGAAATTTTTTATTAGATATGTCTACAACAACAACAACAACAACCCAGTATAATCTCACTAGTGGGGTTTGGGTAGGGTAGTGTGTAGTGTGTACGCAGACCTTACCCCTACCCTGGGGGTAGAGAAGCTGTTTCCGATAGACCCTCGGCTCCCTCCCTCCAAGAACTCCCCACCTTATTCTTGGAGTGACTCGAACTCACAACTTCTTGGTTAGAAGTGGAGGGTGCTCACCACTAGAGCAACCCACTCTTGTCTAAGATATGTCTAAGAAAAATAAAAATATTGAAGATAAATATAAAAAATGACACTACTTATCATTATGGTGATTTATTCATTAGTCCACTTCTTCAAATTGTAACACCACTTATGAAATATCCTACGTACGCCAACTTTGCAGAAACCACTGCAGGCAGTTTGCAACATAGTACTGTTGTTGCACATGTAAGATCACATCGTACTCTAGTTTGAAATCAACAACCATTGGCAGATGAATATGTTGATTTTCACAGTGACAAACTACTTAGTATAATTGCAACTATATATATATATCTTGCATAACTTAGCGAGGTTCCAATATTACCAAGGACTAGATCTCTATTCTTCTACCTTACCCTCTGACATGGAAAGCCTTTAAGAAAAAACTAATTCAAATTTATACTACAAGGTTTATCATGTATAAATTGCCCTAAATCTGAAAATGTACACATAATTTCCTGGGAAAATGTTTAGTGAAATAATAAGAATAACACGAAGAAACAAAGGCAACAAACAAAATCCATAGAGATTAAATTGCAATGTGCTCAGGTCAGAAATGTATAGAAAGTCCCCTACCTCTTTTAGGATGAGATCAAAAAGTTCTGTTCCAGCTTTTGAATCCAAGGTTTCAGCTTGATTACTGTTGATGCTCCATTAAAACCCCGAAATTAATTACAGAATTAAGGGTAACCAATTAAAAATACGGATAAAGAGAAATAGATCAAATCACCTCAATTTGGAATGACAAATTGGATGCCTTACTGGACGAGGTTTGGGACAAACAACTTGAATCATAGGATTAGTGCCACAATTCATCTTTAGAAATTAATCGGCCCAGAAAACCGATTCAATCGGCGGCAAGAGAAAAGCAACGGTCCATGGCTCTCGAAAGTGGCCAGTGGTGTTGGGAAAGGAAAAGGTAACAAGAACTTAGCATAGTAATTAATTTTGGCAACCCCTGCTTTCCGGTGAATACGCTCCTCGTATGGGAAATACACAGTTTTGGAGCAAAATTTAATCTTCATTAATTAATAAATATAATTCTAGAAATCAACATTAATAATTAAACATCAGTTTTTTAAAAGTAATATTAGATAATTAAAAAATCTATTTAAGGGGCCTGATTTAACATTTTCTTTTTCTTTTTTACTATGGATTTTAAACTATTACATTCTAATATTTGAAGATTTAAACTATGTAAGAAGAATGAAACCTATTATGGAATATATCATTCCACTCTAATCCCCTTTATGTGAATCTTATATTAATTTTTAGTAAAATCCATTACAATTTTACTAAAAATATATTGAGTAGGGAATAGGAGTTGAGTAAATAACATGTACAAATGGAACCGATGAATTAATAGTCAAGATTTTGGGCTATTTGGTTAAAGAAGGTATCTTTTCCTATTTTAGACCAATACATGTTTGTACTTGACTTCCTATTCCTTGGCCAACCTCCGAAATTGGTCAAACACACGAGAGCCGTAACGCGCATACTTCATTCTTAGGATTATGCCAAACCATAACTTTAATACTATGATCCTTTATTCAAAGGGACATAATCAACCCGAGGTACGAACACTCACTTTCAATTTTCTCAATTTGTTAAACTAATTAAAATGGGCTTTAAAATAAACCAGGAAAAAAAAAAAAAAAAAAAAACAACTTATCCCACACCACTAAAATTTTGTCGTCAAAGTTGCATATCCCAATGTACTTCTCTTTTTCTTCTAAATTTTCCACCTTCTAGAAAAGTATTAATATGATACGTTATGTTGAATTGACTAAGGACTACTATATAGCAATATTATCAAAGGCACTCAATAGATTCTATGCGCATTAATTTTCGTTCCCTTTTTTTTTCAATCTAATTCTGCCTAGAGTTTCTTTGACGTGAGAGAGCTCTGCAATGGGAAATCAGAAGAAATTTCCAGGCATAAGTGAGGGATTGCAGAAGATATTGGATGCAGATATGGACAACGTGGAGGCCAGACGTCGTGCTAGGGAGGCTTTTAAGGATATTCAGCTTTCAATTGATCATATCTTGTTCAAGGTATTTCAACCATCTTGGATTGTCATTATTCTTAATATAATAGAAAAAAAGATAGACGTTTTGCTTCAAAGTTTGGATTTTTATTGCATAAAACTGACTGATTGTAATCTTATCTTGATGGTTTTTGTCAATGGTGCAAACTGCAAAAGGACTGAAGTATTTGCGTGGGACTAATTAAATAAATTAAATATTTCTTGCTAAATAGACTGTAAACGTTATTTAATGTTCTACTTTTAGGGTGCATTTGATATGGACGTTTTTAGTGGGAAATGTTTTACCCCGAAAAATAATTTTTTTGAATCATTTTCCAGCGTTTGATTGGATATAAAATTTGGTTGATATATGGTAACTTTCCAAGATGTAGGATAAGGTATGAGAATAGTGTTTTGGCATAATCTTGAGTACTTAAGGTTGACAGAAAAAACAGTTAATAGAAGTAAGTGACATTGATTAGGATTTAGGATCTTTGTAAAGGAAAAATAATAAGTGAGTGAAGTCATTTTCGCTCTGTTGATGGAAACTATTGCACGAAAATATTCTCCAGAATTCGAGATAACTAAACACTAAGGAAAAAGGAAAATGTTTTCAGCCATACTGAACATATCGCCTTATATAATCTGCTGGCGGATTTAACGACAGTGCAGTTGGGGTGCTGATAACAGTATCCATTGCTTTTGTGGATTTGCTTATTGATTCAAGAGGTTCTCTATCGTGTGAATTCACTTTGGACAACTGTTAACAGTTCAAGGGCATATCAAGATTGAGCATTCCCTTTTCTGTCAATTAGTGATCAAAACATTAGTGGCACATTGTTCCTAAATCCAGGCCAAAAAGAATTTATGGCTTTAAGAAACTTAAAATAGTGTTAACAAAATTGGCTTTTTCCAACTTACATCAGACGGATAGCTATTAATCTTGTCAATCCTCATTTGGTTCCTAAAAAGATGAAAGGACATTTGTCAATTGTATAATCTTGTAAAGGAAGCATTTATCTGGTTAAAACTGTTTTATGTACGTCATCTTTGCAAATGTACTTTCCAGTGTAAGCTTGTTATGCCTTCTTCATTAAGATTGTTACTTTTGGAAACATTGACAGTTGAGACTTGAGACCGATGTACTTATTTAATATTTTACCTTTGTCGTCTACTGTAATGGAGAAAAGTGCCCAAGTGGGCGTGATCCTATGTGAAAGTAACGCGTTTCTTACTCATCTTTCATGTTCATTTAATGATTGCTTCTTCTATCTTTGCACCAGGTGACACATGCTGGATTGAAGATGGAGGAGGTAAAGCTTACGCTCTTATTTCCTTTTTCTAATGTTGTTGGAAAGGTTTGATGCTTTATAGCCTAATTTTCCTTGCTAAAACAGTCAATTTGTGTATCATTTGCTTGTTGTGTACTTTGTAGTACAGCAAACTATGGATATGGCCTTCTTTCTACTTGGCCTTTTCAAATGAGAGATGACGTTGATAGCTCGTAAAAATAAATAAATAAAAATAAAAAAGAGATGGAGCTAATGTGTGATTTTTTATCGGTCCTGCTGTTTTAGTAAATGATGTTTGCTTCACTTCTTATTTGGGAATTGAGATTTCGCATAGGAATGATTGGATGGCGTAAGAAGAATTAAATTGGGATTTAGTTTCCATTTCACATCCACTTTTAACTGTCAACCTTAAATTTAGATTATAAGACAATTTCAAATACTCATTTGGGAGGTGATATGCTTGGTTCATAAGATTATAAGCTCCAAATTTTATTACATATTATCGATAATGTAAACGTTCTTATAAATCATATTCATTAAATTTCTTGCAAGTGAAAAAGGGGATAGTTCGTGAAAGATGACTTGGTCCCTCAAGGATGCTTTGGGTATTAGCGTTTTTTCCCTTGCGTGTACTAAGGCAAATGAGAAGTCTCTTTTTAGCGTATATATTCATATCTAGCATAAGTTATTGGCATTTGGATGTTATAGCCATAATATTTATGTGATTTACATTGTACAAATTCGACATTCTGCTGGACAGTCTTATGAGGTTAATTCTCGAGGGCTGGAAATCTTCTCCAAAAGTTGGCTTCCAGAGATACATCCCAAAGCTGTTGTCTACTTTTGTCATGGTTATGGGGATACATGCACATTTTTAGTCGAAGGTTTGTGGCTTGCAAAAGCATCTGAAGTCTCAGACAAGTCATTTTTTAAAAAAAGGACATTGTAATAACTGTCCTTATCTGTAGGCATTGCAAGGAAATTAGCATCTTTTGGTTATGGAGTAGTTGCAATGGATTACCCTGGATTTGGTCTTTCAGAAGGTCTTCATGGCTATATCCCAAGTTTCGACAAGCTGGTCGATGATGTTATTGAGCATTATTCGAAAGTTAAAGGTATGACTCAATTGGATAACCAACTTCATCATCATCATCATTTAATGGAGTTCATCTGAGAGGTTCAAGAAACAAATAATATGTAGAATTGGAATTCAAAAGTTCTTACATGTGAAGGTGTGACCAACGCGAGCTTAAGTTTCATTTCCTTGTAATTCTTGACACTATACTGGAGAAATGACAGTTAACTGTTGGTTGCAGAAAAGCTAGAGTTGCATGATCTACCAAGCTTCCTATTTGGGGAATCCATGGGTGGAGCTATAGCTTTGAAAGTTCACCAGAAGCAACCTAATGCTTGGAATGGTGCTGTTCTTGTGGCACCTATGTGCAAAGTATATTTCTGGAAATGCATCTAAATTCTTACTGATGCTTCTGATATCTGATTCACATAGAGAGATAACAGGTTTGTCATATAGATTGCAGATAACATGGTTCCACCATGGTTAGTAACACAAATTTTAATTGGCGTCGCAAAGTTCCTCCCAACACAGAAGCTAGTTCCGACGCAGGATTTGGGAGAATTGGCAGTCAGAGATGCAAAGAAGAAAGAACTGGTACGTATTTCTTTGTTTTCTGTAGCAAATCAGCTTCAAAAGGTTATAGGTTTTAGGAGTTCAGGAAAGTTATGGTTGCAGGATATTAGAGTCTAATAGTGCTTGTGCCAGAAATATCACACACACACCTGCTTGACATGCAGACACCTGCTTGACATGATAGGTTTTAGGAGTTCATAATGACACACACGCCTGCTTGACCATGTATGTACCGCGCCCAATTTATCATATAAGATGCGACCTGGTTCTTCTGTATGCAGACTGCCTATAATATCATCTCTTACAAACATAAACCCCGTATACGGACTGCCCTGGAGTTACTGAATGCCACCCAAGAGATAGAGAGACTACTGGAAAAGGTGTGTAACGTCTTCCAACTTTTATTTTATGTAGTGTAAAAACTCATCACCGCATTAACTGTTTAAAGGTTGATTTGTGAAGCTTTTCCGTTTTCAGTATGGCGGTTGCCCCCCAATTTTGTTGTCCTGTTTTTGTATTTAATGAGGTCCTAAGTGTTTCTTGATATTATAAATGCTTTTTTTTTAACTTTATTGTTCATTCTAGCTGGTGTATCATGTTGTACTGTTTTTGTTTTGGAAACACTTGTACTCATTTATCTTGACAAATAGCGTAGACAACTATCCATAACTGTGATTAAGTTGCGAACTTTCCTTTCTGCAAAAGAACAGTACTTTGAATGAGAAGGGATGGGCGATAAGAGCAAGAGTGTACTGACTGGAAAATTAATTTATGCTAATTCTTTCAAAAAAGGGTGTCACGTACCTCATTTTAACTCCTTATTGTGCTCTTTATCTTTGTGATGCTTTCCTTAGTTAATTAGTTTTTCCTGCATTGTTGGAAGTGTAGCACCAGAACACTAGATATTAGTTATCTCAAATTTTGTATTCCAGCAGGTTAGTATTCTGAAATTACTTGAATCTCTTTACAAAGATGAGGCTGACCCTGGATCCACAAAAATCTTCCCTCTATCGCTTTGAGGACTGATTAATGTAGGGAGCAAGAACTTCACAGAATTGGATCTTTCCAGATCCCTATATATGTGATAATATAAAAGTTGATAAAAAGGATCGAGGCATAGTTGAGTTTCTTGGTTACACAGTTGATTGTATACTTTCTTTGCTAATGGTGATTGTTAGTGCCTGTGTCAAGGTGAATTGGAGCAGTGAAGTTGATGTCACTGTTGTTCTACAACTGCATGATAAAAATGTACATGTTTCTACAGTAATCCAGTGTCTTTACTACTCAAAACTGAAACTTCTATGTTATATTAGCCTCAATTATACTGCAACTTCTGCCAGGATCTTGGTAATAAGCATAATTGAATTCCAACTTTCATGCAATCAGCCTATGTAATCTTTGTTACATCAAAATGTAATCTACATAGTGATAGTAATGTTATTTTACAGGTCTCTCTGCCATTGTTAATCTTGCACGGAAAGAATGATATAGTGACAGATCCATCGGTCAGTAAAGCACTGTATGAGAGGGCAAGTAGTTCGGACAAGAAACTGATCCTTTATGAGGATGCTTATCATGCCTTGCTTGAGGGTGAGCCGGATGAAATGATACTTCGAGTTTTTGGTGACATTATTTCATGGCTGAATGAGCATACCATCTCCTAGTCATTTCTGCAATTTTCCTATTTTCTGCGTTTAGGGGGGCAAGGGGGGAGAGCTGAAAGAAAGAAACTAATTACTTTATCTGGTAAGATTGCATGGTAGAATAAATGAGGAAGTCATTTTCATTGTGTAACATTAAAAAGAACAGAACAAAGTTCATTTTATATGGATGAAAGATTAATATGACTCCTCCTACACCCTCTGGCTTTGTAAAGAACCATTGTTGAGTTGTGTACATGAAAATAACAAGCATTGCAGTCATTCTTAATTTAACTTTACGGGCTAAAAAGAGGTTCTTTGTTAATGTATTCGACGACTGGAAGACCAGTATAACGGAATCTAATAGAGTATCTGATTTTGGAAGTGCATAAGAGAAGTAAAAGGATTAAAATACTATATATAACAAGAAAAAGAAGTCCCCTTCGGCCTAATGGTTTCGCCTGATGGTTTATGAGGGAATGCAAATCTTAGAGATCGACGTTTAAGTTTTTGCAGGTGATTTCTTTATATTTGTTTAAGCCTTAGTTTAACATATGGTTGTCCAACGGGACAGGACGGGACGGGATAACATTTAGGCGGGACGGGACAAAATGGTAGGCCCATCTCATCCCGTAACAAAAGGGATGGGACGGGACGGACAGTAGGCCCATCCCGTCCCGCTAACAAACGGGATGGGACGGGACGGGTTCGCGGGTCTTAAGTGCCGTTTTAAAAAAAATATATATTTAAGCATTGAGTTTGGCAACGCCTATTCTTTTGACAATGACTAAGTTTTTAAAGTTTGCAACAGCTAGTTTTTTGACTTATTTAATAAAATTAAAAATTAAACAAAAATTAGGAAACTAAGTAAAGAATTATAAAATATTAAAACAAAAGACTTGTAATGAAATATTCTACTAATTATAAATTTATAATAGAGTTATAATTTATTTAATATAATTTCAAGCCATTAAGTAACTAAGTAAGAGTGTAAGATAATTTATAAAAATAATTCAACGCTTAGAGCCTTATATTTTATTAATAGAACTTTCAAATCTCACATACAAATATAATTCTTTTGAAGAGCACATAATCTGCGCAACCACCTTCTAGGAAGGGTTCTGTTTGAACTAGGCCTCTTAGTAGCCAATTACAAATTATCATACTAATATTTGTAAGCTCCTATATAATTTCGTTGTAACTTATCTATAATTTCTCTCGGACATTGTTCTGGAATTGGCAATGTTGATTGATGTTCCATGAGTTACATGTCGTCATCGCTCTCAGTGCTAAGTATCTCATTGTATTCTTCTTCTTCCCTAGTGGTTAATTTTTCAAAACCAAGATTTCTTCTTTCTGAATTAATCCAATCTCTGAATAATACGGAAATCTCTAGGCTGTCCTCCGCTAATGAATGTCTATGATCTCCGATTTGAAATCTTATCGCGCTAAAAGCACTCTCCGATGCTACTGATGATGCTTGAATAGCAAAGATATCTCGGGCCATTATTGAAAGTATTGGAATAGTCTTGCCACGCTCCCTCCACCATGCCAAAAGTTGTTCGTTGCCTTCTTCGTCTTTAATACTTTCCAATCCTTGATTAAGATAAGAATCAAGTTCATCATCAATAGAGGAATCAAAATATGTTATATCATCCATATCTTCCCATAAGAATTTCTACTCTAAACTTAGAAGTAGAAGGAGCAGTTTCACCACTTATTGTTTCTATAGATTTATATTTATCAAACATTGATCTAGATTCTAGCATAAGAATTATGTTAGCTTGGAAGTCTTCGGGAGATGTTCATATTCTTGAATTGCTAAATTTTGATAAATTTTAAAAACAAGTCCCTTTGCACCTCTTAATTTTAAATATAGGAGGTACAGGGGGTAAAGCTCCAGACCGAGATTCAGTCTAAGTTGGAGCTTGTATTGCGGGACTAGTGGGTGTTTCATCTAAATCTTCTTCCTCATTTTTTTCATCCTCATTTTCTTCGCCCTTAATAAAAATAGCATTGTCAAATTGTCTTTGTAAAGTTTCATAATCTAGTTGTTCTCCGAAATTAATATTATAACATGCGGGGGTTGAAAAAATGAAGTTTAATCAACATGAGTCATTTCACCTATATGTTTTCTAATTCTAGGAGAAGGGTTAGGGTTAAGACTAGGATTAGGATTACTACTACTTTCAACTTTACTACTTTTTTTACTAGTTTTTTTACAGTCAAATACATTTTTAGGTGCCATAATTTAAATATGAAATTAAATTTAAAAAGTTAACACAAAAATAAAACATACAAATGAAATACGAAAATAGAACACGTAAAGTAAACACAAAAATTAAACACTAAAATGATACGCAAAAATTATATATTAAAATTAGGAGATGGAACGAGTGCACCGTGATTAAATATTGAAACTTGAAGAATTAATAGATTTGAGAGAGAATGATTGATTTTTGTGGGAAAAAATAAAGAAGGATGGGGGTATTTATAGTAGAAAATAGGGTCAAAGTATAATTTAATAAACTTAGGGGTTATATTAAAAAAAAAATTTGGAGGGGGGAGGCCAATTATAGCCGTTTTTGGCTGTTGGGAACGACTATTTTTGCAATTGGAGTCGTTTCCAACGACTAGAATTCAAAAAAATAATAATAATAAGACGCAGGACATGCGGGACGGGACGGGACAGGCGGGACGGGACGGGACCAAACGGGATGAAATGGCTATCCCGTCCCATCCCGTATCCCGTTTAATATGGGCCCATCCCATTTAGAATTAAGTGGGACGGGACGGCTCGTCCCGTTAGACAGCCTTAGTTTAACATATATTTATGCTAGTGAAAGGTAATGGATGGTATAGTTCAGGTGCGAATATTATTATTATAAAATACTGTAAAAAAATAAAATAAACCTGTCAAAAATTGAACGAATGAGACGAAAATCCCAATCCCGGGGATATGTAATTGTTTACCCTCAAAATTGGATAACAATTGAATTTGGTAGTGGTTTAAAAGATATGCGGATTAACTTGATACGGAATGATAAATTAGATTGCAATTGAAATAAATAACGATAAATTAACTGCAAACCATCTGAGTTGGATAATTTCAGCCTAGGAAAGTTGATCACCCTTGAGTTGAATGTACTTTGATTGACATCAAGATACCAAAGAATAAGAATTTAGAGGATAATGGTAATGTATTTCTTATAAGTGTATGTTACAATGTCTTTCATGAATTGTAAGGCCTCCTTTATATATTAGAGGAATCTACCTTTAAGGTACTATTCTATTATTCCATAAAAGGTAAAAGGGTCCTTGATTTGTTGACCGTTGGTCCCTTTTATGGTATGTTCCGTGATTTCTGTCAGTTAAGCTAGCAATACATTTCTTGAAACTGTTATGACCGAGGACGGTTATGACCTTGATAAACTCGAAGGCAAGTCTGGTGGTTTCGATGGCTAATTTGGTAAGGCAGGAACCGATCTCCGGGATTTTATCACCATCTCTCGATCCCAAATTATCGTGTTGGATGCTCGGTCAAATCCTGAGTTCGATTTTACCCGTATACAGATAGTCCCCTCATTTTTCAGAGAGTAAATGAGGAGAAACGATGTGAGCTCCTGATTTCCTCTTCGAGAAATCGTGACGTAAGCGACAAAATCATGACGTAAGTGATAAGAACATTTGAAATGTCCCATCGGTCCAGTCTTCTAGGCATTAAATGTGTGTCAGTTAACGGTCGGCCACTCCAAGATGTGTACCGTCATTTGGAAAACTATAAATATCCTCTCACTTATTCATTTGAACTTTACATTCAAACATTTTGTTCTTGTGCTTTAAGAAACTTCATCATTCTCACTCTCTAGTTTTCTGGCTTACATTCAAACTTCTTCCCTTCTGGTTTTCTGAAAACTTTCGTAAAAGTTGCTCATCTGTCAATCATACCTTCTCTTTCATTAACATCTCCCTTTCTCCACTTTTTCACTATTTAAAAGCACTGGCAAAGACTTCAAAATATGTTCCTAAAAAAGAAACTCCCTCTGCTTCGCGATCGGTTGTTGAGAAAAATATTTCGTTTGTCGCTGTCGAGGAACCGACACCAGAACCTCCTCTGCAAATATTTGTCCCTATGGGATGCCCAACCGGAGTTGATTTCAATGTCGAGAAAACCTCCTCGGTACCGGGCCGGTGTGAGCCGGTCTTGAGATATATATGCTCGGTCACCGATAGTGTCCTTGTCAAGGTCAAGGAAGATTGCAACTGGGCTGATAAACACGTAGTGATCCCCACGCCTGAGGAAGCGATTACTACCCACGTGGAGGGTGTTTTAAGTATTTACACTTACCCTTTCACGTTGGGCCCCTTAGATCTAGTCATCATTTCCTTCTATAAGAGGTAGAGGTAACCCTCGGTCAAATTCATCCTTCGTTCTCGAGGATAGCAATTCTCCTTCGCTTCTTCGTGAGCAAGATCGAGGTGGACTGATTAAGCTGGCCCAGCTCCGTTTTTCAGCATCGATGAAGATCGGGACCGAGGCTGGTTAGGACATTTTATCCGAGTGAAGACCTCGGATTTGATCCCAACCGAGCATATGCCATTTCTAGAGAAGTGGAATATGAAACGTAAGTATAATCTCACTTTTAAGATTTTGTTCGTTACTCTTTTCTTTTCCTCTTATCTCATCTATATTTTGTGGTGGTACAGATGTTGCTCGGATGCCGGATGCGGTTCCTCAACTCAAGGAATGGGTCGAGGGCATTGTAAAACAAAGGATTTATTCTGAGCGTTCGTGGCGCGAGCTCTCGAAGGGCCGATGTGAGGCTCGTTCCCATGGTAAGAGTTTTCTCAACTGACTTTGATTTCCCTTTCGCGTTATCGATTTCTGACTTGCTTTTACTTCTTTTTTGTAGGTTTACCAAAAGATGTCTAGATGAGGACTCCATCCGGTGATGATGATATCTTCACCGATCCCCCTGCTTCGGGGAAGGATAAAGATAAGAAAAGGAAAAAGGATCCGAGTTCTCCGGGCCCTGAGAAGAAGAGGCCAAGGAAAGGATTGGCGCATAAACCCAAGGGAAGCACCAGTGGTCAAGCACTGTCCGAGGGGTAAGGAGAAGCCTTTGATCTGATGGCCAGTATGCCATTGCAGCTCAAAGGGCAAAGGGCCTCCAAACTAGGGGAGGCGAGGCCGATTTTCATCATGTCGGGGAGGCCGAGGTGGAGGCAGGAGCTGAGGCTTCCCGAGATGCGGGAAAAGCCCCGCAGGAAGCACTCAACCCGATATAGATTTCCTAGTCACCCTCGTTCACAGAGTCGATGTTTAGCGAAGCCCAAGTTGCAAAAGAACGTCCCATCGAGAAGGCCCATAGATCGAACAACCTCTTCCGTAGTTTGTTCGACGGTGTGGATTCGACGGCCACGGAGGACGCCATTGGATTTGGCAATTTAGAGATACCGAGGAAGATCTCACCCTCTGAATCAAGCGGGCCTTTCTCGAGCCCGAAATTGGTCGATCGGTTCCCTGCCCCGAGTGCATATCCTGATCGGAAATGCACCATCGTTGTTTCCCTTCCGGAGGATGCCCGGGTTCTTTCTGCCCCCGTAGGGGTGGCCAGCTATCTTCGGTGCCTGGTGACCGAGGATGATCAAGCTAAGATGAATAAAGTGGATGCACTCTGCCTTTTTAATGAAGCGCAACAGGCGCTGAACCGGGTAACTTCATGCTTTCCTAAGTGAATTTTTGATTTACACTTAGATTATTTCGCAGATAACTTAGCATTTCTTTTCTTGTTCGTATGCTTCTATGCTTCATCACGATACTTTTTTGAGGTACCGGGATGACCTGAAATAAATCGAAGCTGGAGTTCGAGAGCTTACTGAGAAGAGAGACGCTTTTAAACTTCTCAGTGAGCAGCTCGAAGGGGAGACTAAGAAACTTCATACCGAGCTAGAAATGGCTCGGAATGACCATGCCGACTTGGTCGATCAGGTAAAAGTTTTCGAAGTAAGTGATGATGAATTTGATTTAGTGACTGATGGTCAAAATCTGCATGTCCAGCAAAAACTCGATCGGATTGCTCAGCTCCGAGCTGAAATGGATATAGTCAAATATGAGGTCGATGAATGGAGAGGCAAAATGGATCGTTTGGCCTCGGAAAAAGAGGTTGGTCGGGCACAACTAACTTCGGCCGAAATCCAGCTAAGAGAAGCAAAGGAAAGGGCCGAGGTTCAAACAAAAAAGGTTGAGGAGCTCCAATCTTGGCTCGGTTCGGCCGGCTCAGATCGAGATAACCTGGTCAAGGAGCTTAAAACGGCCAAGTCAGAGGTCGTCGTGGCCAAGTCCGAAGCTGCTGAAATGGTGAACCAGTACAAGGCCGATGCCGAACCTACTCAAGACCAATCAAAAAATATAGTTGAGCATATGAAGTGGCAATCTCGAAGACAGGCCATCGAGGAAGTTGACGCTCGGGGTTTTGACTTATCGGCCGAGATCAAGGATTCCAAGGTGCTCGAAGCCGAGGCCAGAAAGTTGGTCTATCCCGAGGAGGAGGATTCCAAGGACTCAAGCAGGTTCGAGGATGGAGAAGACCCCGGGAATCCCGATGACGAGGCGGGCTCCGGCCAAGATTAGGCGGCTTCCGTTTGATTTTGTTTTTTCTTCTTTGTATTTTGTACTTTTTGTCAGGGCTTCTTACGCCTTTGTAAAGATCATATATATAATACAAGTTTTTCGATAATTCTTGAGTTTTTCCTTTGTCCTTCTCTTTATTTTTTGAAAAGATTGAAATGCCTTAGCACTAAATAGCTAGGTCCTGTTCGGGGTTTCGAACAGGCTTTGCCTTTGATTTTTCTTAAGGCAATGCAATTCGGTATGAATCAAAATGTTTCCCAAAGTACTTATAATTCCTTTATAATTTTGTCGAAGGTACCTTTTGTCACGGGCTTCGTACGTCTCCGAGCCGTTTTTAGTATAATCGTAGTTTTTTCGAGTTCGGACAATGCCAAATAAGCTTCGTGCCCTCGGATTTTGTTATCCAAGAATGGTCGTAGCCTTTTAATTCAGGCAATGCCAAATAAGCTTCATGCCCTCGGGTTTTCTTATCCCGAAATGGTCGTAACCTTTTAATTCGGGGAATGCCAAATAAACTTCGTGCCCTCGGGTTTTGTTATCCCGGAATGGTTGTAGCCTTTTAATTTGGGCAATGCCAAATAGACTTCTTACCCTCGAGTTTTTATATCCTGGAATGGCCATGGCCTTTTAATTCGGGCAATGCCAGATAAGATTCTTGCCCTCGGGTTTTGTTACCTCGGAATGGCCGTAGCCTTTTAATTCGGGCAATGCCAAATAGGCTTCTTACCCTCGCGTTTTTATATCCCGGAATGGCCGTAGCCTTTTAATTCGGGAAACGCCAAATAGGCTTCTTACCCTCAGGTTTTTATATCCCGGAATGGTCGTAGCCTTTTAATTCGAGCAACGCCAAATAAGCTTTATTCCCTCAAGTTTTGTTTAACCCGGAATGGTCGTAGCCTTTTAATTCGGGCAACGCTAAATAATCAATCCCCAAGTGAAGTGGCTTTTGGGCTCGATATCTTTGGGGAACCAATCGAAAAAATCTTTGAAAGGATAGGAACTTTTATCTAAAAGGCATAGACTTCATTTCAATTTTGTGCGTAGTATACAAAGTTAAACTTGTATCTTGTGTCCGGGCTCGGGTGATCTATGTGGGCACGGTTCAATCGACCGTTTGTCCTCTATAGAAACTCTTATTATTGAGCGAGCCTAGATTGCTCGAGCACAAGAAAAAATCATTCCCCCCGGATTATGCCACCTAGTGTTCGGGGTTTGTCGTAGATAAGCCTCGAATAGTGTTGACTTCGATTGTAAGTTAGCACAATTTCATTATTGCCTCATTAAAAACCTTGCCAAAAAAAACATTTGAAACAAAATCGAATCAAGGGAAAAAGAGTGCAACGCATGCTTTCAGGCCTAAAAAATTGTGTTGGGTGTCTGCAATTGTTAGTAAAAAATGTAGCTAAGTAAGAGAAGGTGATCGGGGTCATACCTTAGCAGTAATATCGTTTCAAGTGGGTTATATTCCAGTTGCTAGGTAATTTTTCACCGTTCATTGTTCCGAGTTTGTATGACCCTTTTCTGGTGATCTTAATAACCTGATGCGGACCTTCCCAGTTCGGTCCCAGTTTTTCTTCATTCGAATTCCGAGTGTTTAACGTGATCTTCCTCAATACTAAGTCCCTGACATTAAAGTGTCTAAGGTTGGTTCTTCGATTGTAATATCTCTCGACTCGTTATTTCTGGGTTGCCATTCGAATGAGGGCGGCATCACGTCTCTCGTCGAGTAGTTCTAGACTTGTGTTCAGGATCTCGTTATTTGCTTCTTCAGTAGCATATTGGAACTTGATATTTGGTTGTCCGACTTCGACCGGTATCAAAGCTTCGGCACCGTAAACCAGCGATAACGGGGTAGCCCCGGTACTAGACTTTGAAGTTGTATGATATGCCCAGAGGACTTCGGGCAGGATTCCATTTTCCTTTGGCATCGATCAACCTCTTTTTGAGGTTTTGGATTATGGTTTTATTGGTGGATTTTGCTTGTCCGTTCCCACTAGGGTGGTAGGGAGTTTATAAGATCCTTTTTATCTTATGGTCTTCGATAAACTTGCTTACTCTGCTGCCAATAAACTATTTCCCATCGTCGCACACGATTTCAGCCAGTATTCCGAACCGACATATGATATGGTCCCAGATAAAGTCGATGACCTCCTTCTCCCTGACCTTCTCATATGCCTAGGCTTCCACCCATATAGAAAAATAGTCAGTCATAAATAAAATAAATTGGGCCTTACCGGGTGCTCGTGGAAGCGGGCCAACGATGTCCATCCCCCATTTCATGAATAGCCATAGTGATAAGACCGAATGTAGCAGCTCTCCGGCTCGATGAATCATCGGATCATGCCTTTGGAATTCATCACATCTTCGTACGAATTCCTTCGCATCTTTTTCCATGTCTATCCAGTAATAACCAACCCTGATTATTTTTCGGACCAGTGCTTCGGTACCTGAATGATTTCCGCAGGTGCCTTCGTGAATTTCCCTCAAAACGTATTCGGTATCCCCCGGTCCCAAACATATCGCAATCGGGCCATAGAACGTTCTTCTGACTAAGGTTCCATCCTCAGACAAACTAAATCGGGCTGCCTTTGTACGTAGGGCCCTCGATTCCTTTGGATTCGAGGGCAGTTTTTGGGTTTTCAAGTATTCTATGTATTTGTTTCTCCAATCCCATGTTAGGCTCGTTGAGTTTATTTCGTCATGGCTTTCTTCGACTACCGATTTCATTAGTTGTATGACTGCCCCTGAATTGAGCTCATTGTCTTCTACCGACGATCCCAAATTAGCGAGGGCATCGGCCTCGTTGTTTTGATCGCGAGGCACGTGTTGTAGAGTCCATCCCTTGAACCGGTGTAGTGTTACCTGTAATTTATCTAGGTATCTCTGCATTCGTTCTTCTCTTACCTCGAAGGTCCCATTAACTTGGTATACCACAAGGAGTGAATCGCACTTAGCTTCGATCATCTACGCCCCCTAACTTTTGGCTAGTTCGAGACCTGCAATCATGGCCTCATATTCGGCCTCATTGTTAGTAAATCTTATAGTTCTAATAGATTGTCTAACTATATTGCCCTTTGGTGGTTTTAATACGATGCCAAGTCTGGACCCTTTTTGCATTTGAGGCGTTATCTGTAAAGAGGGCCCAGATCCTCGAAGAAGTCCCCGAGTTCAATAATAACTCTCTTTCAACTTGGGGTACCAGTGCCGGCGTAAAATCGACCATAAAGTCTGCCAGAATTTGAGATTTAATCGCAGTTCAAGGCCGATATTCAATTTCGTACCTGCTGACCTCAACGACCCACTTCGCCAACCGTCTCGAGAGTTCGGGTTTATGCATTATATTTCTCAATGGGTAAGTAGTCACAACACGTATGGGGTGGCATTGAAAATACAGTTTCAACTTCCTAGAGGCGCTTAGCAAAGCAAGCGCCAATTTCTCTAGGTGGGGGTATCTAGTTTCGGCCTCACCTAAAGTTCTGCTAACGTAGTAAATTGGGAATTGCGTACCTTTTTATTCCCGAACCAGGACTCCACTTACCGCTATCTCCGAGACCGCCAAGTATAGGTATAGTTGTTTGTCTATCTTCGGCGTGTGGAGTAGCAGTCGGCTCGATAGATATTGCTTGAGCTCTTCCAAGGCCCGTTGGCATTCCGGAGTCCATGAGAAGTCACTTTTTTCTTCAATAATGAGAAGAATAGGTGACTCTTATCAGAGGACCTCGAGATAAATCGCCCCATAGCGGTTATGCGCCCGGTTAGCCTCTGCACGGACTTTATGTTATCTACGACCGTGATATCTTCGGTGGCTTTGATCTTATCGGGGTTAATCTCGATTCCCCGATTGGATACCATGAATCTGAGGAATTTACCTGATCCAACTCCGAACACACACTTCTCCGGGTTCAGCTTCATGTTGTATTTTTTCAATACGTTGAAGGTTTCCTGCAAGTGTTTTAAATGGTCCTCTACTCACAGAGACTTAACCAACATATCATCAATGTAAACTTCCATTGATTTTCCTATTTGTTCTTCGAACATCCGGTTTACTAGGCGTTGGTAAGTGGCACCGGCATGTTTTAACACGAATGACATTACGTTATAGCAGTATGTGCCGTATTTAGTGATAAAGGAGGTCTTTTCTTGATCATCCGGGTTCATCCGTATTTGATTTTACCCGGAGTAGGCATCGAGAAAACTGAGGATCTCATGGTCGGTCACGACAACGATCATGCGATCGATATTTGGAAATGGGAAGGAGTCCTTAGGACATGCTCTATTCAAATCCTTATAGTCTATACACATTCTTAATTTATCCCCTTTCTTGAGAACTACCACTATATTTGCTAACCAATGCGGGTATTTAACTTCCCGAACGGACCCTATTTTAAGGAGTTTGGATACCTCGTCCTTGATGAAAGCACGTTTGACCTCGGACTGGGGCCTCCTCTTCTGCTTGACCGGGTAGAACTTCGAATCCAAGCTTAGCTTGTGAGTGGTTATTTCTGGTGGTATCCCTGTCATATCGAGGAGGGACCAAGCAAAACAATCTTTGTTAGCTATAAGAAATTGAATGAGTTTTTTCCTGAGCTCGGGGTTTAACCACGTGCCCAGGTAAACCTTTCGATCGGGCAAGTGTTCATTTAATACGACTTGCTCCAGTTCCTCGACTGTTGATTTTATAGTGTTGGAGTCATCGGGGATTATGAAAGACCTGGGGACTCCGTAGTCGTCACCATCGTCTATCCCCCGCTCCTCCAATTCTGTCGAGGTTGGTATCGGTGATTGCTATTTGGCCCCATTTTTTATCACCGGATTCGGACTATTATATACTGTGAGTGTGGATGTCGAGATCACATCATCGACTGCGAACATTTCCCTTGCGGTCGATTGTTCCCCATACACTGTTTTGGTTCCTTTGGGCATCAGGAATTTCAACACCTGGTGTAATGTCGAGGGTATTCCTCTCATGTTGTGAATCCATGGCCTTCCAAGATAAGCGTTGTATCTCATGTCCCCTTCGATTACATAAAACTTGGTTTCCTGAATGGTTCTGGTGACATTTACCAGTAATGTTATTTCCCCTTTAGTGGTCTCACAGGCCATATTGAACCCGTTTAGGACTCGGAATGCAGGTACGATCTGACCTTGTAGGCCGAGTTGTTCCACGACCCTCGATCTGATGATATTGGCTGAGCTACCTGGATCAATCAACACACGTTTAATTCGATATTTATTTATGAGTATCGATATTACCAGTGCATCATTGTGGGGTTGTGTGATCCCCTCTGCGTCTTTGTCATTGAACGATAAGGTTCCTTCCGGTAGGTAATCTCGAGTCCATTTTTCCCTTGTGATGGAAAGTTTGGTGAGCTTCAACATCTGTCCCTGGGGGATGTCGACTCCACCGGTGATCATCTTTTTGACGTGTTGAGGTTCCTCTGGTTCAGTTTGTTTATTCAAATCTCTGTTCCTGAAATGACTCTTGGCCTGATCACTGAGGAATTCTCGGAGATGCCTGTTGTTGAACAGCCGGGCTACTTCTTCCCTTAATTGTCGACAATCTTCTGTTCTGTGATCGTGAGTGTCGTGATATTTGCATATAAGGTTAGGATCCCTTTGGGATGGATCGGATTGCAAAGGTCGAGGCCATTAGGTATCTTTGATGTGTCTGATGGAAAATGTAACAACCCCTTTGGGAGGGTGCTACTTACGAAACAAATCTAATTTACTACTTACAACATTAAGAAGATATTAATTAAAAAGAATATTCAGAATAATTTAGTAACGGAAATAGGCTCATGCGATGAGGTCCAAAGTGCAATATTTTTATTTTTGAAAATACTCTTCATAATTTTTATTTTATTTTTTTAAAATAAAATACAATGTCAAAATTTCAACACAAGGTGATATAACCCTTCTTGAATAATCAACACGTTAAAGCAACTTCCTAACAAAATTATACTTTCATTCAACATCACTGCAAGTTTATATTGTACATAAATTTCAAACTATCGGGTATAAAAAGGAAAACTAGTTTTCTCCTTTGTATATATATATAAGACAAAGTGTAAATTTAACATATTACAAGACTTGAGCTATTAACACACCTTAAAATAACAAAATAAGTTACCAAATTCAAGCCACTGTGAGATGCATCACTGTATACCACATAATCTTTCCTTTCAGCTGGCAAAGAAAGTATTGGAGCTTGTGTCAACAAGGATTTGAACTTTTCAAAGCTCTCTTGACACTTTTCATCCCACACAAATTTGGCGTCTTTCCCCAAAGATTTGGTCAAAGGAGAAGCTATAATAGAGAAGCCCTTCACGAACCTCCTATAGTATCCTGCTAAATCTAAGAAATTTCTAATCTCAGTTGGAGTTTTAGGAGGTTTCCAATCAACAATAGCTTGAATCTTACTAGGATCAACCTTCACACCTTCAGCTGATATAATATGCCCCAAAAACGCCACTTCACTCAGCCAAAATTCACATTTGGAAAGCTTCGCATAGAGTTGCCTCTCTTTCAGAATTTGCATGACATTCCGGAGATGTTTATCATGATCTTCTCTATTCTTAGAATAGAATAAAATGTCATCAATAAACACCACCACAAATTGATCGAGATAAGGCTTGAATACATGATTCATTAGATCCATAAATGTAGTAGAAGCATTTGTCAAACCAAATGGCATTACCAAAAATTCATAATGGCCATACCTGGTCCTAAAAGCAGTTTTAGGAACATCTTGCTCCCTCACGCGCAACTGATAATATCCAGACCACAAGTCAATTTTTTAGAACAAGCTGACACCCTTCAGTTGGTCAAACAAGTCATCGATTCTAGGCAGTGGATATTTGTTCTTGATTGCTACCTTGTTCAGCTGTCGGTAATCAATGCAAAGCCTAAGAGTGCCATCTTTCTTTTTCACAAAATAGGACCTCCCCAAGGCAAAATACTGGGACGAATAAAACCTTTTCTCAAGAAGTTCTTGCAATTGAGCCTTCAACTCTTTTAATTCAGCTGGAGCCATTTTATAAGGAGCAATAGAAATAGGAGTAGTTCTAGGGACAAGCTCTATAGGAAATTCAATCTCCCTTTCCGGAGACAACCCAGGAAGATCATCAGGAAATACAGCAGGAAAGTCGCACACGGTTGGTATGTCTTTAATACTTGTACTCCCCAATTGTGTATCGACTATATGAGCAAGATAGGCATCACAACCTTGACAAATTATCTTCCTTGCCAAGACGGCAGAAATAATATTAGTTGTCAATGATCTTTCTCCTTGAACTACTATGTGTGAGTATGCAGGAGTTCTAAAAGTCACTTGCTTCAACCTACAATCAACCAACGCATGGTGCCTATGGAGCCAATCCATACCAACAATAACATCATAGTCTTGGAAGGGCATTTCAAGCAAGTCTGTAAAGAAGACCAGATTTTGAATCATGAATGGACAATCTCGGTAAATCCTGTTAACAACAGCCTGATGACCTAATGGACTCGTGACCAACACATCAAAGTCAAGTCTCACAGATTTAACAGTATCAGGAAATGCAAGTGATGAGCAAACATAAGAGTGCGAAGATCCAGGATCAAATAATATAACAACAGATATGTCAAATAAGTGAAATTTACCAACAACTACGTCCAGGCCATCTTGGTCATTCTTCTATCTCATAGCATGGACTCGTGCAGTAGATCTCGACCCACTAACCTGATTAACTCCACCCGAACCCGCCGCTTGCATATTTTTAGGTCTTGCACCGCTATTAGCTTGAGAATGAGTAGTGATAGGCTTTTGAAATGAGCCATTGGTATGTGTATAAGAAAGAGGATTAGGATTAGGGCAATCCTTCACTTTATGATCCATACTTCCACAATTAAAACAAGCACCAGAAGCTCTTCTGCATGCACTATAGTGATTCTTTCCGCACTGTGCACAAGTAGGTGTATAAGTTTTGCCTTGGCCATAACTTGGAGTACTAGCAGTAGAGAAATTTGGCTTATTCTACTTATGATATGATAACTTCTATGCACTTTCAGTCTTGGAATAGTCAAATTTTCCCTTCTTGGATCGATCGCCATAATCTGAATTACCCTTCCTAAACTTGTTTTCTCTCCTACTAGCTTCTTCCTTGTCAATTCTTTCCCAAGTAAGAGCAGCTGAAATTAGCTTGGAAAAATCCCCGAGTTGCAAGATTGCCTCAGATTTTCGAATGTAACCATTCAAACCTTCTTCAAATCTTCTACACTTGTCTCTTTCACCATCAATAATACCTCCAGCATAGCGAGAAAGCCTGAGAAATTTTTGTTGATACTCTGCAATAGGCATACTCCCTTGTCTTAAGTTCAGAAACTCTTTTTTCTTTGCATCACAGTAGACATGGGGGACATATTTCGCACGAAATGCTTTCACAAAGTCATCCCAAGTCAGTACCGGAGGTTTTGCTTTTGCATTTGGCACACTTACACACCAATCATAGGCATCGTTTTGTAAAAGAGAGATAGCATACTTAAATTTGACAACATTAGTACACTCTAGTTGTTCAAAGACCCTCTCTATGCGCTCTATCCATTGTAATTCAACTCCATCCATTTTCCTCATCTTCTCAAAATTTATTTCACTAGATTCTGACATTGTCCTAGCCAAGTGACGAAAGAACTCAACCATCTGTTAAAATGGAGGAGTCATAATAGGAGTACTATGACCCATTGCTCTTGGATTATTATTCACTTCATTTTCACTAACACGATGATGATTTAGGTTAGGCAAGGGTACCTCATCTCCTTCTTGGAGGTGAGGTGGAGCATTATAATGGGCCTGACTTTCATCAACAGATTCAATAGCTCTATTCGAAGAAGAGGCCATACTAAATTCCTATAAAAGATAAGATCACACTGCATTAGGGACATGGACATGATGCATATGCACAAGTAATTCATCAAATTACATTAAACAAGTATACAAAATTTTATAATCTCCAAGTCATTTTCAACAAAGAAAATAACAAAAATATTAGGTACGATCACAATAAAAATCCTAGAATCACAATCCTAGCTCTGATACCAAAACTTGTAACAACCCCTTTGGGAGAGTGCTACTTACGAAACAGATCTAATTTACTACTTACAACATTAAGAAGATATTAATTAAAAAAATATTCAGAATAATTTAGTAGCGAAAATAGGCCCATGCGATGAGGTCCATAGTGCAATAGTTTTACTTTCGAAAATACTCTTCGTAATTTTTATTTTATTTTTTTAAAATGAAATACAATGTCAAAATTTAAACATAAGGTGATATAACCATTCTTGAATAATCAACACGTTAAAGCAACTTCCTAACAAAATTATACTTTCATTCAACATCACTGCAAGTTTGTATTGTACATAAATTTTAAACTATCGGGTATAAAAAGGAAACTAGTTTTTTTTTTTGTACATATATATAAGACAAAGTGTAAATTTAACATATTACAAGACTTGAGTTATTAAGCACACCTTAAAATAGCAAAATAAGTTGCCAAATTCAACTTACAAGATTTTGGTCTTAATATCCAAGCCTCCAAATAACATACCCAAAACTATACAAAACCATGGTGCATATGCAAATGTGATCTCCATAAGTGCTCCCAAAAAGACTACTTCATAAGGTCGTCTTCAAATTTTATCATGTACATTACCTACGATAGAAAATAACTATCACTAAGCATAAAGCTTAATAGCGTATAAGCTTTAGGCTTGGAGACATTAACTTCTCTAATTCCATTTTCAGTCATAGGTAGCTCAAATGAAACATAAACAAGTGAAAAAATATATCAAAAGTATCAAATATCAACCCTTGAAGTGTTTCCAAATATCAATAACAATGTTCAAGATTCAAGAGTTGAGAAAGCGTATACTATCAATCCAAGAAAGCTTGTCAAATATCCATTTTTTGCCCAATGTGTACGCCATGTCATCACACTAAGAAAAATCAGATATTAAGATGGACCGAAGCCCCAAATCAAGTAGGGTCAAAACCCAATAGTCAAGAGAATCAAGAACCATATTAAAAATGGCTTCCTAGTTCATACTTAATACGGACAAGTTTCATAATTTAAGACGAAACTACAAATCCAAAGTCAAGATGGAAAAAGATCCAAATCAAGAGGCATGCCAAGCTGAGTGACAAAGTCACTATCACAAGAAGGACAAAGTCCCAACAAGAATGTAAAATGATCAAACAATCTGTACAAGTGGGCGATTTAGTAAATATCTTGCAATACTTGATATAACACGAATATAATGCTATTAATTGAAGACAAGAACAATAAAATATCAGGTTATTTCAAAATATTCCAGCAAGTAAAAATATTACTAAGTTTATACACAAATCTTGGTGTTTTACCATAAAATAGTTCAACCACAACTTGAGGACGTTCGAATCGTCTACGCCCTAGACAAACCAAATCCGTCCACTTCCTCAAACACTTTCCCTTAGCTTTTACAAGGATATATATACCTTAAATACATAATAAAATATCTATATAAGTTCAGTGATTTAACATGTCAAACTAAACATGATATTGGTGAAAATTACAAAAAATGTTTGAAACAGAAATTCTGGATAGTATCACTGTCTCGTGTTGTGACTCAGATTTGAAGATGAAAAAGGACAAACTAGACTGTGTGTTCTTATTTACAGTTGTAGATATGTGTCTTAGCATTTCAGAACATCTTGAATCACCCCCATATCAATTTTATACAAAAGGTTATGCTAAACATACTAACAGTAGTATATGGAGGGTTTGTAAAACAGAAAATCTGGGCAGCACATGCCTTGTAATTCATCACCTATTTTTGGATAAATAAAAGACAAACCAGAGTTTGGTTCCTTCATAAGAATTATAGATCTATGAAATAGCTTTCCAGAAAGTCTTAGATCACTTAAAATGGAGATCTATACAAAACGATATGAAGAAAATACTAATAGTTGTCTAGTATAAAAACGGGTTTAGTAACTTACCACAAAAGAGAGGAGCAACTTGAGCTTCACCAAGAACGAATTTTGCTGGTTGGTTTAGTGGAAATTTATGGTGGTTTTTATGAAGTTTTCAGATGATAAGAAGGAGAGGGTAGTGATTTTCTTTTTCTTGAAAGAATGAAAATGGGGAGTTTATGGAAGACTAAGTCAATCAAAGTTATCTTTAAGAATTTTGGATAAATATAAAATAAAAATGGTTGCCTAACTACTAAATATCCTTAGATAAATACAAAAGGGTGGCAGCCCAAAAACTTAATTATAATGTATTTAATAATAATTCATCAAAATAATATTAAGTGTTACACATAGCAACACCATGGAACTTCTTTGTCAATATTAACATAACCTAGAGTAAGGAATTTTCATGTATTGTAAATTTCACGTTTAGGAAGTGCAAGGTAAAAATATCTCCTCATTATAAAGATGCTCAATCGAAAATGCAAGTATTAGTAAAAATTTGGGGTGTTACAACTCTCTCCCCCTTAAATAAATTTTATCCCGAAATTTACGTGGTACTAGTCCCTAAACAAATGTGGATATTGAACTCGCATATCCTCTTCTCGCTCCTAGGTAGCTTCTTCACCAGAATGATTTTTCCAAAGAACTTTCACTAAGAGGATGCTCTTGTTTCTAAGCTCCTTTAACTCACGCGTTAAGATTTGGATTGGTTCTTCTCCATATATCAAATCCGGATTGACCTCAATAGATTCAATAGGAAGAACATGAGATGGATCTGAGCGGTATCTTCTAAGCATATAAACATGGAAGACGTTGTGGATCTTGTCTAACTCCGGTGGAAGAGCTAGTTTATAAGTAACTGGGTCAACTCTCTCAAGCACTTCATAAGATCCAATAAATCGTGGACTAAGTTTACCTTTTTGGCAAAATCTCATAATCTTATTCCATGGAGAAACCATTAAAAATACTTTATCACCCGCTTTATACTCAATTTCACGCCTTTTAAGATCAGCATAAGACTTTTGTCTGTCTGATGCAATTTTTAAGCGATCCTTGATGATTTTTACCTTATCTTCAGTTTGTTGAACAATCTCAGGACCCACCAATTTTATTTCACCAATCTCGTTCCAACAAAGAGGCGTTCTGCATTTTCTCCCATACAAAGTTTCATAAGGAGACATGCCTATACTTGATTGGTAGCTATTATTGTAAGCAAATTCTATCAGGGCTAAGTGTTTGTCCCAACTACCCTCAAACTCAATAATGCAGGCTCGAAGCATATCCTCCAAGATTTGTATTACCCTCTCAGACTGGCCGTCTGTTTGTGGATGGAAAGCGGTACTAAAATTTAACCTAGAACCCAAAGCTTCTTGCAAGCTAGACCAAAATCTAGATGTAAACCTTGGATCTCTATCAGACACAATAGAAATAGGGATTCCATGCAGCCTCACAATCTCATTAATGTATAATTTTGCCAAACGTTCCAATGAGTAGTCCATTCTGATTGCCAAGAAATGAGCACTCTTAGTTAGTCTATCTACAATGACCCAAATTGCATCATAATTCCTTTGAGTGCGTGGAAGTCCAGAAACACAGTTCATCGTTATCCTTTCTCATTTCCACTCAGGTATTGACAAGGGTTGCAGTAGACCAGCTGGGACTTGATGTTTAGCTTTTATTTGTTGATATACCAAGTATTTAGAAATGAACTTTGCAATGTCTTTCTTCATACCACTCCACCAGTAGTGCTCCTTGATTGTCCGGTATATTTTAGTACCTCCAGGATGCATTGCATAAGGCGAACTATGTGCTTCAATCAAGATCTGCTTCCTTAATTCATAATCATTAGGAACACACAACCTATTAATATAAAATAAGGTATCATCTTTCTTCAATGTAAAATCTGATTCTCTTCCATTTTGGACTTCTTCAACCCGTTTCACAAGCTTCTCATCTAACTCCCGCGCTTCTTGGACCTGCTCAAGTAAGACTGGCTTGACTTGCAAATTAGCTTTCCAGAAATAGCTTTCCATAAAAGACAAACCAGGTTTTGGTTCCTTCATAAGAGTTATAGATATATGAAATAGCTTTCCAGAAAGTCTTAGATCACTTAAAATGGAGCTCTATACAAAATGATATGAAGAAAACACTAATAGCTGTCAAGTGTAAAAACAGGTTTAGTAACTTACCACCGAAGAGAGGAGCAACTTGAGCTTCACCAAGAACGAATTTTGCTGGTTGGTTTAGTGGAAATTTATGGTGGTTTTCATGAAGTTTTCAAGTGATAAGAAGAAGAGAGGGTAGGGGTTTTCTTTTTCTTGAAAGAATAAAAATGGGGAGTTTATGAAAGACTAAGTCAATCAAAGTTATCTTTAAGAATTTTGGATAAATATGAAATAAAAATGGTTGTCCAACTACTAAATATCCTTAGATAAATACAAAAGAGTGGCAGCCAAAAACTTAATTATAATGTATTTAACAACAATTCATCAAAATAATATTAAGTGTTACACATAGCAACACCATGGAACTTCTTTGTCAATATTAACACAACCTAGAGTAAGGAATTTTCATGTATTGTAAATTTCACGTTTATGAAGTGCAAAGTAAAAATATCTCCTTATTATAAAGATGCTCAATCGAAAATGCAAATATTAGTAAATATTTGGGTGTTACAGCGGACACGATAGTAGAGGCATTGACGCTGAAATTATACTCTAATAGCCTCGGTGCTTTTTTAGGCCCGATGGGCCTGTCGAAACTGTTTTTGCCCATGAGTCCTCGGTTGTTCTGTCCTTGGTCATTCCTTCTTTCATATCTCATAGGGTTTCGCCCGGATCCACTGCTTTTACGGCCCTTATTGTACGGTTGATACCGATTCCGGTTTGATCTAGATTCGTGATCGGTGTCTCTCTTGGCTCGGTCGATGATCCTGACGGGGTGCATGGATCCGGAAGGGATCCCGAGCTGATCATCCTCGACCTTGATTTTTGATTGGTACCGATTATGGACGTCGGTCCAAGTGATGGCCGGATATTCTATCAAATTTTGTTTCAACTACTTTGAAGCCAATGAGCTTCGACTGTTAAGCCCTTGGGTGAAAGCTTGAATGGCCCAATCGTCCGCGACCGGGGCAAATCCATCTGCTTCATTTGGAATCGAGAAACGAATTCTCTAAGCATCTCGTTATCCCTATGTTTTACTTTGAAAAGGTCTGACTTCCTGGTCTCGACCTTTATAGAACTGGCGTGTGCCTTTATGAAGGAATCTGCAAGCATAGAAAACGGGTCAACAGAATTAGGAGGAAGGTTATGGTACCATATCATAGCTCCCTTTGACAGGGTCTCTCCGAATTTTTTCAACACAGACTCGATTTCATCATCCTCCAAGTCGTTCCCTTTGATCGCGCAGGTATACGAGATTACATGTTCGTTTGGATTGGTCGTTCTGTTGTACTTAGGGATTTCGGGCATGCAAAACTCTTTAGGGATCAGCTTCGAAGCGGCGCTTGGGGAAAAATGTTTTTTAATAAATTTCTTGGAACCCAAGCCCTTCAATATCAGGGGTGCTCCTGGGATTTGGTCGATCATGGAGTTGTAGGTTTCCATCTTCTTATCATTGGCTTCGATTTTCTTTTCCCCTGTTTCTATCCGTTTCGTAAATTCTTCGAGCAATTTTATGATTTCGGGGTTAGTCCCCGTTTTACTCTCGCTCGTTCTTTCCGAGGTTGGTTCGTTCTTGCGGATGGATTCCCGGGGGAGTTCGGGTTCATTCCTGCTCAGCGTTCGACCTTGGTTCTGCAATTGAGTTATCGCCGCATGTTGAGCCTGTTGCATTTCGAAGATCATATGCAGGTTGATCCCATCATTTTCGTCGTCGTGAGTGTTTTGGGGAATCGAACGCACTTCCCTGCGCACGCTATTTTCGGGGTCGGTGGGCTGGTTTGTGTCGATGGCCATATGTGAACAGGCGTCGATGGGAACCACCACCAGGATTCGACCAAGATCGATCGGTGTTGCATCGTTACCGGGCGCTGCATTGTTGTTCCTGCCATGGTGGCCGGATTCTGTGTCTATGTTTAGAGGGACAGACTGTGGGTTTGACATTTCGATCCTGACCTAAAATCAGAAATACTTCAAAGAACAAGTGTAAAATGGGGTGTGTTATGGCGATTCGTATCAAATTGCCGCTATTATCCTTAGCCCCACTGTGGGGCCAAACTGTTTACCCTCAAAATCGGATAACAATTGAATTTGTAAGTGGTTTAAAGGATATGCGGATTAACTTGATACGGAACGATAAATTAGATTGTAATTGAAATAAATAACGATAAATTAACTGCAAACCATACGAGTTGGATAATTTTAGCCTAGGAAAATTGACCACCCTTGAGTTGAATGTACTTTGATTGATACCAAGATACTAAAGAATAAGAATTTAGAGGATAATTGTAATGTATTTCTTATAAGTGTATGTTACAATGTCTTTCATGAATTGTGAGAGCCCCTTTATATATTAGAGGAACCTACCTTTAAGGTATTATTTATTGTTCCATAAAAGGTAAAAAAGTCCTTGATTTGTTGATCGTTGGTCCCTTTTTTGGTATATTCCGTGATTTCCGACTTAATGCCCGGTTAGTTGCGGGAATTTCGGACCCCTGTCGGATAAGCTGGCAATACATTCCTTGAGACCGCTAAGACCGGGATCGGTTATGACCTTGATAAACTCGAAGTCAAGTCTGGTGGTTCCGATGGCTAATTTGGTAAAACAGGAACCGATCTACTGGATTTTATCACCATCTCTCGATCCCAAATTGTCGTGTTGGATGCTCGGTCAAATCCTGAGTTCGATTTTACCCGCATATAGTAATCAACAATGCTTCCTTATAGTTTAATATCCTAATCACTTCAAAAAACGTTTTCACTACTTTCTGCTATATTTTTATTCTTTCATTATCATATCTTCCTAGTCAAGTGAAAGGATAAGCCAATCAGAAATAGAGGAAAACTTTTTGTCTCTATACGAAGTTACGAACCGAACAACAAACTCCGACAAAACAACCAAACTGCATCTGCGCCACGTGTACAATCACAGATTTTCAAATCCAATAGGAAGTGTTATTTTCGGATTTGGTGAAATTTCCTTTACATTTGAAGTTGGCCAAGTTCACTTTAATTCAGTGGCACTGGCCATGACCAATTTAGAGAGTCCCCATTACTTTGTCTATTCCAACAAACTCTCTGTTCGTTCCAAAAGATAGTCTTGTTTTCCCCTGCTAAAAGCTCTCCGTTACTACAATTGCTCTCTTTAATTTGTACTTTCTACACCGAATGAGTAGTCCATTATGTTTTAATTCTTCTTTTTCTTCTTGTTATTCCTCCAAATTTTCGTTCAATTCCCATACTCATCAACCATGGCCTTAACTTCTACTTGCTTTTGTCGCTCCCAATTCTCACTCAAGGTATGATCTTTCTGCTATCAATGTCCTAATCTATTTTTTTTTCTTGGGTATTGGTAGCTTATTATATATATCTTGTCTGATTTTTTTTTAGAAATTCTTCATTTTTATTGTTAAATTGTTGTTCCTCAAAGCATCTTAATGGGAAGCATTTTTAACCTCTTCTTATGTGCTCTGATTGAATTTCCATATTTGGGTTTGTTGTGGTACTTAGTCAGAGACACTATTTACTTCTAGTACCGACTTACTATTCTGGTTAGATCTGAAGTTGCTTTATTGCAATATGATAGTAACAATTAATGAAAATTTCACATTTAAGACTTGAGAACAGTTAAAATACTAGTGAAGACTTCAGGTACATAGTATTGAGTAACTAAGCAATCAGAAGCAGAGATTACGTGGAATTTTCTATTAATTGGAGATGTTTTTGGTATTTGGGGGGCACCACATACATGTTTCAGTTGAGTTACCTTTTCTACCATTCCAGCTAGAATTAACTGGTACTTTTCCCAAGGATTGAATTCTTGTTTGGAATTAAAGCCTTTGCGATGCCTCTTCTTATTAGAGAGAGAAAAAGGGGTGAGGCATGCTAGTGTTTGGAGGCTTAATGAATTGAATGTCAATCTATTACTATCTTATTGTACATAGGCTTGGGGTTCAGGTTCAACATATCTTCCATAGTATGAATCTTTACTTGGTAACGGAAAGAAAGAAATGAGGTTTTCCTACTCACTAATCACTAGCAAGTTTGAAGCTACAATGAAATGCCATTTCTGCCGAATCATTATGCAATTAGAAGTAATCAATCCTTACTACTTATTGTAGACGGATAGCTGGGCACCTGCGTTGACATCACATATCCTACGAAATATCAGGAGGAACCAGCCTGCCTCTTCTGCACTTAAAACAATAACCCCTGACCTTTTAAGTCAAGAAATTTGGAAAGGGGGAAGTAAGCATAGCAATGGGTGGAGTTTTCTGGGAGGATCAAGAGTAATACTTCAGCCAAACCTCCAAAATCTTCAGCAAAGAAAAAGCTGCAGGGTGTCTGCTATATGTAATATTTTCATCTTATGCTTCTTTAGTCTTATCAGTTATCTTAGTTCTTGATATGTGTTTTGCTACTTTTCTTTTTCTTGGCATAATTCTGGGGAAGCAGCTATATTCTATCTGAAATCTGGTTATTCATCTTAATTTACATTCATCTCAGAATAATGCACTTTGGGTATTTATGACACCTCCCTTCTAACACATCTGTTATTTAGGATTAAAATTGGAACATGATATTGTACTTTCAGGAACCTACTTTCACGGTTCAAGAAGTGTGGCAAAGGTGTAATAGCTATTGGTTTGTAGCTTCTGACTAACAGATTGTTGAGATGAATTGTCATAATCTATGTCCGCTTACTCTATTAACGATGTCATAAATGTTGACCTGGGGGTTTCATACATGATGAATGCAAATTATCCTCTTTTGACATTATTTATAAAATTAGGCCGCTGTTATTAATTAGAGGATTTTCTTGCCAAGCTAATATTTAACTTTGAGCTAAACAGCTAATCTATCGACATGTATAAGTTCTTGGGTTTGCTGTGGTATATCGAAGAACAGATTGTTGATAATGCAAACGGAATTCAACATATTTGCAGGCAATACCTTCCACTTTCTACAAATTTTCTTTCCTGTGGAGTGGATAAGCAAACTAATTAGTGCGCATATTTGGAATTTACCTCAAAAGGACATTGTCACTATATTGTATATGGACTATCAAATTGATCTATTTGAGATTTTGGAAATACATGTATGCATACAAATTTGGGACAACTGATGTCTTATTTCACAGGGTTGCCTAATTCTCAAATAGCTAGCAGTGTTTTTACGCTGGGGACAGCAGCTGTTCTTCCGTTTTACACCCTCATGGTTGTAGCACCTAAAGCTCAACTCGTAAGTTATCTCAGTTCTGTAAAGCAACATTTCGTTTTTTCGTCTTAAACTCTGTGGTTATATCATTAGCTTAAAAAACACTTGGTCCAAGTTCTCCCATTATGTCATGCATGGAAGTAGAACTGCTGGGGCATGGTTTCAGTTGCATTGATTTGTCATCTAATTGCAAGATACTGACTTTGGGTTAAGAGCATACAAGTTTTAAATTAAGAAGGTTGAGAAGATTTACTTCTTTCCTAGATATATTGCGTTAAGGCTTGATTAAATAATTAATGCAGACCAGAAAATTGATGAGAAGCACCATACTATATGTTGTGCTTGGACTTCTGTACGGGTTTCTATTATACCTCTCTTGGACACCAGATACAATTCGGTTGATGTTTGCTAGTAAATACTGGCTTCCAGAGGTTTGTTCTTGTGGTCAACAGATGATACTTGTTATCTTGTGCTGATGTTGTGGTTCGGATTTTTGATATTTCATTCTGTTCAGCTGCCTGGTATAGCAAAGATGTTTTCCAGTGAGATGACATTAGCATCTGCATGGATTCACCTATTGGCTGTAGATCTTTTTGCTGCGAGGTCTCTCTCTCTCTCTCTCTCTCTCACGCCTCATAGTTGTATGCTTTCTGTCTCTTTTGGGATGAGGAAAAGGAAGGGGGTCCCTCTATTCAATACCCCTATGAAAAATTGATCACTTTTTCCAAGGCCGAATACTCCAATATAGAACTGCAAAAATTTCATCTTTTCTTTTTCTAGAATTGAACGAGATGATATGCTTTGTAGATAAGATAAACGTGCCCTCAAAAAGGCCACCTGAATCCCCCCGCCCCAGCCAATCCGTTGAGCATAGTTTGAATTTGCTGTAGAAGTCACTCTCTTCCAGACTGACCAACTATTCTAATGCTATTTTTTATTCTTTCAAACAGGCAGGTATATCATGATGGTTTGCAAAACGATATTGAAACGCGCCATTCTGTGTCTCTTTGCTTGCTATTTTGCCCCATGGGAATTGTTATTCATCTCCTCACCAAAGCTGTACTAAGTAGTGCAGAGAAAACAGAGCCTAGAACTAACTGACAGATTTACCCATTTTTGCCTGCTTTCGGCTAATGTAACTGAACAAAGTGTAATTTTCATTCAACTACAAACTTGTTTAAGCTGCATCTTTGATCCAACACTGCTTGAAACAGTTGAAATCTACTCACTTTTCAGTGAATTTACATCCTTTTTAGAAGGTGGACTATTAGAATTTCTTCCTTGATTCTGTGTCCTAAATGAAATGCATTTATTCTCTCATTCAAAGACTGATAGTATTCGAGGTAAGAACTTCAAATCTCATAAAGGTTACCTAACCAAGTATTTCCTTATTGCCTTCCACTAGCTGCTTCAGAAAACCGTGATCCAATGGATACCAAGTCTTTCATTTCTTGAAACGGTGATTATTTCGCATCCATAACTTAGCTCTCTTTAGTGCCAATATCTGACACTGAGCTATCGTTAATTAAAGGGCATCTCCTCATCAAGAAAAAAGAAAGTTATGGGTGGCTCAAGAGGGTTGGTTGCGTTAGCCACAACTTTTGGGACCCGAAATTTTTTTAATAGATTTTCTAATATTATTTTGGCTTAGGTACAAAATCTTTATTAAGAAAGATAGAAATACTTATACTTTTTAATAGTAAAAATATTTTAGAACTCTGAATTAAACTACTCAAATCTTTATATTATAAATAATTGCATTTTATTATTTTGAATTAACATATTGCATTCTACTAACCCTTCATAATATAATGAAAGACTAGCGGAGAAAATAAAATTAAATCCATAAAGGAATATATACTGTTTGTACAAATATTTCGCTAACCTTGTCTGTCAAATAAATCAAATCATAACATAAATTCAATGTACATGCAACATGGCAACCATCAAATGGAACATGCACATAACATTTCTGCTTGTTATATATTCCTGCGGTGCTTTCCACGACTCCAGGCACTCGATGGTTTGGGCATAACATGGAAAGTACTCCTCGTTGCATCACTTGTCTTAGAGTCAATTACCATGACACAATAAGGAGTATACCAGAAAACATGTTCTCCTCGTTTGCATCACTTGTCTTAGAGTCAAAAGTATGATTGGTATTGCACCTGGACAAACAAAAGCATCAATATTCTCGTCAGCAAGATCTGAATTCATTACTGCTTACTGTAGGCTTATAATTCCTAATGAAGCAAATCAAGTGCTTGACAAAACATACGTTTAGACAAAAATTATGTGCTTACAAACACTTTGTTACTAGTCAAGAAATTTTTCTTTAACTCCATTATCTAAGAATCTGGATAACATTAACTCATCCAAAAGCGCATCCTTGTGACATCTTCCAGAAAGAGACATGGCAGGCAACAACTGAACAAAGGCGAAAATAAATTAAGTAACCAAATTCTTTGAGAAATGGTTGCTCACATCAAGTAGGAAGTGGAGACATTTCAGTTTGATCGTCCAAGATGCCATTGGAGCTTGATCCTTGGAAAGAATCTTTCCTAGAACGATCCAAGGACGTAGCTTCATATATGCCTACAAAATTCAAAAGTGAGATCAACTCACTAACCAATAAAGTAAATATCATGCAATAACATATATCGATTCAATGAAAGAAATTTATGATACTAACTAAAAGCAACAAATAGTATGCGCATTTGCATCATACCAAATCCCAAGATGGCAGCACAAATAAGAAAGCCGAGTAAAGAGAAGTCCATTTTATATATTATCTCCATGATAATGATGCATCCTCCCGCAACCATTAAGTGCCTTGGAGAAGAGAAAACCATATGCAACCTACAAATTGGCAATAATATAGAATTTCCATATGAGACCGTTGACTTGCAGGTCTAGTGAAGAAATCAAAGAATATAAGAAAGGCGTCAGAATAGAGAAGATATGATCTAACATACCCAAAGACATAACAAAGACCACAATATATGCCTCTTATTTGAGAGGCATCAAAGATGATAAAAGTAATTACCCAGCACGAAGGGAACTTATTTACTCCACAACAGTCGTTCTTACCTCGCAATGGGCCACGATATAAAAAGTAAAGATGGAAAAGGGAAATGCAAGCAAAAGAGAGGGAAAAAATGCATTCGAAGTAAGAAGCCATGAAGCAATGCTGCCAGTTAATTGCCAATAATGGGCGTGTATCCCCAAGATAAAAGTTATGGATAAGATACACATAAATTCATACTCCTTGCACAAACAGAGATCTTTAGACAATCAGGCCAAAACATTAAACATTAATCAATAAGGTCAGATGAGGACCAAACCGTATTTGCAATAGCAATCAGTTAAGTGTTAGTAAATTAAAAGGATCTCACAAGGATCAGCCAGAGATCACAAAAAGCTACCTTTCCTCTGCAATGCTATCAATGTAAAATATCAATATCATCCCAAATAAGATGCTGCTTGAAAAAGCCCATGCTGAAAACGGCAACTCTACATTGTTTGATCCCTGAATATCTCCATACAAAGAGGGCAAGCAACTTAAAAGAGAAGAAACAGTAGGAGAAGTAGAAGAAGATGATGAAGACGAAGAAGAAAAAAGGGAGATAAAAGAATTGGTAAAGGGAACACCCTTGGGGCAGGGAGGACCAAATGTTCCTAAATTATGTTGAAAACAGTAAAACAGAAGATTCTTAACAACATAGCCATCGAAAGTATCAAAATGTACTCACTATAATCATGTCCCACATGGCAACAGGAAACAAAAAGCACGTCGCAGAAGTAAGGGTTATGGCATGGAGTCGCCTCTTCAGTTGGTTCTGTGCAAATGACATGGAAAATATTCAAGGGTAGCTTTTACTTGCTCAGTTAAGTACCAGAGGATAGAAAGTGGAATGGATCATATGGCTAAATGGGAGACCCGTCTTGAGAGGATAGAAAGTGGAATGGATCATATGGCTAAATGAATGGATCAAACCTTAAGTGAGACCCGTCTTGCGATCACCCTCCGAAGTGCTGACAAGATTCCAGCGAGAATGGGAACTACCATTTCCTTCATTCCTACTAGCTGTTCGGTCCGTGCCTCATCATCAAAGGCATTGCTAAATGGTAATTGTTTGTTAAGTTGGCTGCTAAATAAGAGACTGCTAGGGAGAAACAGGGAAGGAAATTGAAGAACAAAATGGTATGTAGAATGAGTTCACTAGATAGAAGAGTTCAATATAGAAAGGATATGAAATGGAGAATATGAAGCCATCGCCCATCCTTGTGATAAAAAGTAGAAAGATGCCAGCATTGCAAGGAGTCCGCCAACCTGATGATGGGGAAAATAGCAATGAGTTACCACCCAAGAAAAGAGTAAAGTCGAAAATTTTACAATTGCTTTTCTTTCTAATAAGTAAGAGAATTTTCAATTTTCTACCACGAAAATAAACTTATAGTACTAGATCATTAAAAGAAGAAATTAAATTTCCTAGTGTAAGTCCAGTATGAAAGATACACAATAAATTTGACAGAAACAGATCCACCACAAGTTCATGCTTTCAAGAATCTGAGAATTATGTCGCATGAAAGTATGAGGCTTTTTTCTAATTTCAAAGCAAATAAATAAAACAGTAGTTAATCAAAAAGTGTACCTTTTTCCAAACATGGCCCCTCTTGCCATACAGTACTCCAGATAATACTCCTAGAACAGCACCAGAATACTCACCCAATATGGCCCTGATTGGATAAGAATTTTTTTATGGCAAGTGAAGGTACTAGATGATTAACAGAAGAAAAACAAATTCAAACAGATGACCATAGCAAAACGATCATAATCTTTCATGTATAGACTACCACAAGAGGCCGCAAGAGATAATGACAATATGCCAAAGAATTTGCTTACCAGAATAACCTACCATGTGCTTATGCAATGTACACAAATAGGAGTTCAGGATATATTAGTGCCAGAGTTACCGAACAGGAAAAAAGGGACGATGCAAAAACCAAATTCAAGATAGGAAAAAAGGAACAGTAAAATATCACTCAGCCTTGAACTTACCGAACAGGACCACAAGATTTAAGCCCCTTTCCCCACAAGATGAAGTAAAGAGCTGTTATACCACCATTTACAACTGAAGGGACAACCTGTCGGAAGAAAGATTATCAGCAAAAAAGCATAAGTGACAATGAAATGACCTTCCAATACTTTTTCGATATTTATTTAAGGAAGAAAATGATAGCTCTACTAGACCTGTGTATTAGAAAGTGCCCTGCCCTTCCAAGGCTTTTGCGCTACTAGAAACCATATGCACGATGGAAGAAGACAGCAGAACATAAAAAGAACAACTGAAGCCCCTGTCTGAGACAAATAGCGGTACATGGAGTAAACTGACCATATTCTCATAAAGTTCCCAACAATATGGATTATCTGCACCGGGGTTTGCCTGCAATGGGACAAGTCTATCAGTAATAGCTTCTGGGGCAACACGGAGCAGGAGGCCTCACAGTACAGTACGCAAAACTTCACACATGACTCAAAACTACAGTGATAAATTCATTTTCTTAAGCAGGATGATAAATTCATTTTTTCCCACCATTTCCACTTAAAGATCAACAACTGATAGCTTTATTTATATAAGAGTGTTGGAAAACTTGCTTAACTAAAATTTCTGAATTCAATACTAATAGTATAACAGGATTAGCCATAAATGTTCTGACTATTCATAAACTTAGCAGAATTCTTGGGAAGCCACGATTTGCCGAAAACCAACAGTAGAACACACCAAACAAGGAAAACATACTATCAGCCCAATAAGCCGCTGAAGATATAAAAGGTAAAATAGAAGTTAGAAAATGCTCTCTCTGACTCTCTCTCTCCCCCTCCTCCCTCCCTCCCTGTTCTTGGATAAAACGATAGTGTGTCCATTATGAAAATAAAGGTTGCATCTATACAAACATAATATTGCGGGAAGTCATCGGCTTGGACAACTTTAGTACTCCGTGAGACCAAATTTCGTTATTATTAGTCTTGCTAAAGAACTTCTAATATTAATATTATTGCTATTATTCATTTATATCTAACTTATTTTCACTTTTATTTTATTTAGTATGATGATGACATGGGTTGAGCTTAAATGGAGAAGTAAGGATTCATATAGCCGACCCCAACTTGTTTGGGACTAGGCTTAGTTGCTGTTGTTTTTGTTGTAAGACCAAAATTTCAATCTGTTGTTCCAGGATTTTTAACTAATTCTCTGGCATGTTTAGACTCAACCAGCTGATGAAAACAACGGCCCTATATTTGGTATGACATAAAGAAAAAGGTATTCCTGGCAAAAGCATTTTACGGTGCTTAATTGCCAATATTACTAAATTCTGTACTTAAAGGAAAAACTTTCACCAAATAGGAGGGAGAAATATATCTATCATCTTTAAGTCATTTTCGACTCCACTCTATAGAGTTCGCTTATCACCTTCTACTAATACTACATTATACCATCAAACACTGTAAAATTAACTAGGAGATAATTCTCTAAGACTTAAATAAAAAAATTAAAAAAAAAAAAAAAAAACTACACTAAACAGGGTCAAATGTGCATGCTTTCAAATCTTGCTTGCCTCTATAAACAAATAAATTAATATGTGAAAAAGAACATTCGAATGATTAACCAGTTAATACAAGGCGTAAATTGGACAATGAATCAGCACATTTCTTTGGTAAACCCTCGAAACTCCAAATAGAAATATTCAACCAAAAAAAAGAAAAATATTCCTGCGATATCTTCGAGAAAGGGGGGTCAATTACCTTCGGTCTTAGGAGGAGATAAAATTCACATAGCTTCAAATACTTATCACAGCGATTAATTTAAACGAATGAAGCATAAATTTGTATCAGGAAATGCCAAATCAAAGTAAGCAGAATGCAGTGAAATGGAAAACGATCACTTAGTATTAATTCTGGAGAGAAGCTACATAAAGATCAAAATACGATTAACATGCGAGTTTTTCTCAAAGGATATTGATATACCTAATGGTAGCCGAGTGAGATGAACCTCGATTTTCTGGAAGTGGCTTTGGGGACATCATTTTTGCAACAATTATTCTGTTTAAGCTTCAATGAAGCGATTAAATGTAAACTGAATTTAGTGGTAAATGCACACTGAAGAAGAAACTGAATGCGAAACTATGACTTAAACAATGGAGAAGATTCATTTGCCTTGTGGAGGAGTACAAGTCCATGAAAGCCGATGTTGATCTCGGTAGCAAAGGACCTCGGGTCAGATTCTGGATATTTGGATCAGTAATTGGGCCAAGCATTAAGGGCCAAGCTCGGGTGCAAACTTTAGGTTAAGTGCACCAGTGGTGGCAGGGCCGTGCATAAATTGTTAAATACCGAATTACCGTATCGAAACCAAAAGTTTTGATATTTGGTATTTAATATTTTGGTATTCGGTATGATATTTGATTTAAATTTTAAAAAAATTAGTATTAGGTATGATATTTTGTATATATATCATTCAATACACATATTATTAATTATAATATAAATATAAAAAACCTAAATATGAATTCATCAATTAACTCTGAGCAAGTAACAAGACATTTTTATTGATCAAATTTATTCCTTTATCTACAGTTTCTCTCTCTGGGTTTATATTTGTTAGTTTTGGACAAAACTTTTGTCAACAAACGTTTTTAGTTTTGTACTTTTGAGTACTTTAATTAAGAATATTACGGTCTATGACTCTATACACTAGTTAATATTCAAACCGAATGAACCAAAATTACCGAACCGAATAAACTGAAATCGAAAGGAGAAAAATCGAACCATACCGAATTTAGTTAGGTACGGTATTGGTATAGCATTTTAAGAAATCGAATACCGAAAATACCGAACCGAAATATCTAAATACCGTACCACATCGACCGACGAACACCCCTAACCAGTGGCCATTTTTAGGACTTGTTTAGAACATAACCAGAATTAGTAATGTATTCCCTTTCAATATAGTCACAATTTAAAATAAACCACTTCTTTTGGTTCAAACTTCGGGACAGTATCCTAAAGTTCAGTTATGGCAATTCAAATTTCAGGACACTATCCTAAAGTTCGAATTATACCTGTTAATCGGGGCCGGGCTGACCCGTTTATAACCCGGTTCAGCCCGATACTGTAACATTGGGGGCGGGCTGACGGGTTGGGCGGGGAGCGAGTTTCAAACGAATAATTTTTCAATACCGATACACCGGAATCCGTTAAGCCCGCTAAAGAGTTTTTAAAGGGCTACAGCCCGGTTCAACTCGGTATCAAGGAAATAATAGAAGTGCTAGATTAAATACATTTAAAGAAAAATGTGTACACTATAGACAAAACTAAGACTCATGCATGAAGAAATAGTTACTAGGTGAAATTATACTTATTTATTCTTAAAATATTATTATAAATATAGAATGCCTATAAGTGAAGTTGTTAATTCTCATTGTACCGATCCTATCCGTTTGTTAACATCTAGAACTTGGGATGTCATTGAAGATGTAAAAATTTTACAAAAATTTTATGTGGCTACACTTGAGTTTTATGGAGCTTATTATCCTACTATTGCAAATGGTTTAGTTCATATTGCTGAAAATTTTCTTTTACTACATAATCTGAAGAAGAAAGAAGGATATACTTCTGTTGTTGAATCTATGCTAGATAAGTTTAAAAAATATTTCTACCCAATTTTCCTTATTTACCTAATTGGTGCTATTTTAAACCCTACTATCAAAATGGTCACTTGTCACCAATTAATCAGTGCTTTATATTCTTAAATGGATATTGGACCAACTGAAACTCTTGATATTGACACTTGTATTTCTGATCTACACAAACATTTAGAAACATTATATAATTATTATGCTAACATTGTTGATGCTTCTTCTGCTGTAGATGCAAATATTCCTTCAAGTTCAGTTTCTGATGTACTATTTCTTATTTTTTATAATTGTTGTAAACTTTTAATTTACAAGTTCAAAAATCAAAAAATCAAAAAAGAACTTGCAACTTAATTTGAAGTATTATATATAATTCAATAAAAATATCAAATGAAAGCCTTCGGGGCTTGATCCTTACATATTGCCTATTGGTCTTATTAAATAATTTTTTGTAGTCACTTACTTTCAAATTTTAATTTTAAAATTTTAAATTTTAAATTTAAAACTTTAAACTTTAAATTTTAATTCTAAGCCTTAAAAATTTACAAATACTTAAGTATCAATAACATTGAATAAGAAAAATAAAATTTACTTTAAAAAAAAATAATAGCCCGGCTCGGTCCAGCCCGCTAAGCCCGAAACCGGACGGACCAAAAAAAATTCGAAAAAGTACAACCCGCTAATAGCCCGAAATATTAAACGGACGGGCTGGTTTGTTTGTGTACAGCCCATCCCAGCTCGCCCGTTAAACACCTCTAGTTCGAATTGTAATTTCGTGACAACCCATGCAACAACAATTTTCCTTGACATGATAATTCAAGTTTTTAGAGTGCTTTAACTTGATAATTGTGATAGTTTAAGACTTTAAGTTATGTGAATGTCTAATCTTTATTTTAAAAATATTGCACAATCTTATTTTTTGTTAGAAGTCTTTAGTATGTATACATGAATTCTACAAGGAGGAGGATGACAAGAAAAATTGCAATAGAAGATAATAGCAATGAATTGACTAAAATTTAATTGTAAATGGTGCCTGCGTTTTAGATAGTACTTCAATGGATAATGATGGTACCTAATGTTATTTACTAACAAGGATTGCGGTGTAGTGATAAATATTCATTCATTTTTAATTAAAGGTCTCATATTCTGAATCTTGGATATGAAGTTGCCTTTGGGGAGCGCTTTACTCCCAATGTGGAACATTCCGGCGCGAATCGAAAAAAAAAACAGAATGTTATTTACTTATTATTATTATATACGAAATTAGCCGCTATCTTGAGTAATTATCTTTATTTTTTGTTCATTTCACTCGTAACTACGGAATGGGAGGTAATAACCAGTGCACCACCAGATTACCGACTCGTGTATCCTTAATTTATTTTTTCCAATGTTACTGTTTGAATCATTACCTCTAACAACCTCTTGACTAAACCCTTTGTAGACAATTAATTTAAGATGGAAGGTGCTTTTGTTACTCCTATCATTTTTTAGTGAAATGCATAATCAAGAAAAATCAGTAAAGTTGGGCGAGATGCAAAAAAACCGAGGGATAATAAAGAAACAAAAAGTTTCCAAGCGATAAACTGCGACAGAGGAAAGAGTATCGGAGAAACAATGGCTACACTCTGTAATTTGATTCTCCCCAAATTTCCTCAAACCAAATTAACAACAAGAACTCGTGCTGTTCTAACAGGAGATTACAAAATGAAGGTTCCTTATGAACTGAAGCAGGGACAATCCCGTCTTTTTCACAAGCTTCCATCTGGACTAAACATGGAGGTTCTCTTCCAAAAAGGACTTCAATTCAGTGACCCAGATGAGGAAAAGAAAAGATCTCATAACCCACCTTTAGTTTTTATTCATGGAAGTTTTCATGCAGCTTGGTGCTGGGCTGAACATTGGCTTCCTTTCTTTTCCCAAAACGGATATGATTGTTACGCTCTCAGCTTGCTGGGCCAGGTACTCTGTGTTCTCAACAACTGCAATTGCATGGACTAAAGAATGTAGAATTCAAAAATTGATAATTTTGCTAAAAAAAGGTTAAGACTTTCATATATTTGCCAGTACTAGGTCAGTTATAGAGTAGCTTAATCATGGTATTTTGAAAGCCCGAATATGATGGATATTATGGCTTTAACTTTCTTTTTAGGCTGTAGGTTTAACTGCTTAAATTCTTTTTAATATCCAGATAATGTTTAATTTGATACTGATGACCGATTAGCCGACCGAATTACTTGCTGTTTGGTTGAATGATCAAACTACTGTTTATCTTGTAAACAAGACCTGATAAATTTAGGAAGGAGTTCACAACTACCTAAAGTAAATTCTTGTTGGCTTTAATGTACTTATTTAAATGGAATCCCCTAGTGATTTTGCGATGATATTTCATTATCATATAAATGGCAAAAAAGAAATGCAACCCTGTCAAAGTAGCAAATATACGTTATTAATATATTTCTACCTTTTTTGACATTGCCAGGGAGAAAGTGATTCACCTGCTGCAGCAGTTGCAGGTACGCTCCAGGTATTTGACATTTCTCTGTGTTTAGAGATTTTAGTTGAGTGTCAATTGGAAGGTAGGAAATTACTAGAGTAATGACCTTGAGTTGAGCTGACATTCTCATTCAAGTTTCTCTTAGTACATTACCGAAATGGTCTTCAGTGCCTTATAGTTCTGTACTCTGGTGCTTTCAGTAGACACATGCGGGTAATATAGCTGATTTCATCCACAAAGAGATCAAGTTGCCACCAGTATTGCTTGGACATTCATTTGGTGGGCTTATTGTTCAGTATTACATTGCAAATATTAGAAGCGAAGCAGTAAAAGGTAATCATGTTTTCTTTATTGTTTGGCAAACTAAGGCATGCTACATTGTTTGTAGGTTTACCCATTAGCTCATAGATTAGTTCCAATGAATGTTATTCATGTTATTAACTCAAGTTCCTCAAAAGAAAGAAGGTCCACGCAGGATCTTAAGAATGGGGGTCTAGTTCTGATATAAGTCTTTGTTTACTTGAAATTGTGGTTTGAGACATTTTGGTGGTTAACTTATTTGGTCAAATTTCAGGTGAACCACTTCTTATGCAAATCGTTATTTGGCTAATTTAGCCAACTCTTAGTTTTGGCCAAATACAAAATGAAAATAGAATCAGATCTGTTGCTATTTATCTCTTTCATTCAGGAAATTTGTTTAAGCACGGTCTAGGTAATTCCCAAGTGGAAATTTGTCTTGAGTTGCAATTTAGGCTATATGATGTGAAACTAAATTCAGATTGTAGAGATTTGCCCGACCACACAGAGTTGTGTGGCTTCATGTTTGTCGTATTAAATTGCACTTCTTCAAGAAAGTGTGATATTAGGGTAGGGATCCAAACTCTGTTCAGTGTAGGCAGGTGAAGGAGTGGTGTGAGTGTTTTCTTGCCCTTAAAAAAGAATGTTTTTGTGTGGGTATCTACACTTTCACCTTCATGCTTCTAGGTTTTCCAAAAATATTTCATGGTCAATACAAGATTTTGCACTTTATGTACACGCTACAGAAACTTTATTGTGCACAGACCTGTACAATGACATAGAAATTTCATTTGAAAAGGTCATTTACTCAAAAGAGAAGAATTAAATATGGCATTCTCTAAGCAGCACTTGGTTTAAATTGAGCAGAATGGTTACAAAGGATTCATAAAGTCGACAACCAACTAGTTCGCAATTGAGCTCTAGTTGATTAATAGAGCAGCATGGTATTAAGACATCATATGTCTTCTAAGCTTTACAGTTTAGTCTCATTATTCATTGGGTTGCATAGCTCTCTCTTGTGCTGTCACCCTCTTGGTGCCCACATGGACTTACCTCATTATATTCACCTACGAAAAGAGGGGTAGAATTTGTGTGTATGTTGATGGGTGACATTGTAGGCCTAGGTTTCTGGTCCCTGAAGTATCATTTAAGGTGCTTACTCTATTTGTATCATAAAGCACATTAACCGCTTAAGCTGTTTGTTGGACATCTCATATCAATGAGAGCAAATCCGTATGTTCCTTAAAAGTGGTTACCTTATCAAAAGCATGTTCCTCTAAGGTGGTTACCTTATAAAAAAAAAGTTTCTTAAAGTGGTTGTTTTTACTCAAAACAGATACGTATTTCTTTTCTTTTTGGTGCTACAGGATCTAATTCAGAAAATAAAAGCTTATTGCCCTATCTTGCTGGAGCTGTGCTCGTTTGCTCAGTACCCCCTTCGGGTAATAGGTGACTTCCTGTACTGTATAAAGCTTGTTTTCGATACGAATTTTATTTCCACTCAATAACTTATTTCTCTTTTGTTTTATTCAGTGGTTTAGTATGGCGGTATCTCTTTTCCAAGCCTATTGCTGCTTTCAAGGTTTGTCTATTTAATTTAAAAGAAATGCTATACACACTTATCTCAGCTATGAACTATCAAAGTAATTGCCTTTCCTAGCATTTACAAAGGCATACAGATATACATATTGAAGCCACTTCGTCTGCTTCTTGTTTCCTGTTTCAAATTTTCTCTCTATACTGTCAGTGGTAAAATCAGTAAGTGGTTATATCCTTATTAAGTGCATAAAATGTCTGCATTCTTCTTCTTTTTTTAATTCCTGCATTCTTGTGATTTTCAAATTGGTGACTTTAATACTTCGAGCAGGTAACTCGGAGCCTGGCAGCCAAAGCTTTTCAAACTGATTTACCTCTTTGTAAAGAAACATTTTTCTCAGCAGCAATGGAGGATCAGCTGGTTGTGCGGTCAGTCAATGACAACTTAGATGTTTATTACTTTTTTGGATATCAAATGAAAGAAGAAAATGGGTTAAAATAGACGATATTTTTCATAAAACATATTATTATGTTTGCCTGACCTAATTTTGAAGATGTCTATGTGTACTATTGGACAATCAAAGAGTAGCAAAAGAAGTTAGTTCTTGAACATGCTACCCGTTTGAGTTATTCCTACCACTTTCCCAAAAATATCAGTAGTTTGAACTAAACGTATTCCTGGTTGATTTGTAAAGACCTGGCTACTGGTGCATATACTACTCTACTGTCAGCTTGAGGATTCCTCCTTATCAACAATCCATTAATGGCCATTTCCTAAGTTAATATCCAGTTCAAATAGTAGCGAATGAGTTTATGTGAACAGTTTGTTTTATGAGTTCCTAGGTTATGTTAGTAAGTTTGTTTATATTTCAATCTTGATAGTTTAGTTTTATTTTAAGTTGGAATAATACCTTGATTAATTGGACACGGAGCGATTCAGGCATCTATTTTATTGTATTGACGCAATTGGAAAATCATGATTTCTCCCTGCCGCTCAAGCAAGATTCTTACAATATTTCTTGTTCTCTTTTTTTCCTTTTTTCTAGTTACCAACAGCTAATGACTGAAAGCTCAAGGATGCCTTTGTTTGATCTAAGAAAGCTCAACGCAGCTCTTCCTGTCCCTCGACTCGAGGATCCTGCATTTAAAGTACTCGTAGTGGGTGCAAAGGATGATTTCATTGTGGTAAGTGCATTTAAAGTACTCTTTGTGAGAGCTAAATATCTCAGGTGCTCTGGAAGTAACGTATGAATGATGTGATTTTCTCAGGACATGGAGGGACTCAATGAAACAGGAAGATTTTACGGCATCCCGACGATCTGTATTGAAGGGGTTGCTCATGATATGATGTTAGATTGCTCATGGACAAAGGGTGCACAATCGATTCTATCATGGATGAACGGCTTAAATAAAGCTGGGACAAAATTATGAAGGGATATTGCCTCCGGATATTTTCGAGAACCACTGCCTTGGCCCGTGATTCAATCAAGATATTGACAATTGAGAGGTTTTAGAATAGGATTGAATTTGTACTTTTATCGCTTTTGGAGATAGATGATCTTCAAGATACTAACAGGACAGAGACAGTAGTTCTGTCCAATTGTTAGACAGAATAGTCTCAGGGATGAATAAGCACGACTTCAATGATGGCAGATCAACGATCAAAATCATTAACAGTTTGATCCGCTTGGATGCTCATCGGTTGTAACTCTATTAAATCAGTACCACATATAAATTTAGCTTCCAAGATGTCCAGCCTTTAAAATAAGACACTTAAGTGATATGCATTTTCACTTTAATGATTAAATTGTTTGGTTTGGCATTTATACATTTAGTTATTCCATTCAGGGTTTCTTTGGCTTCACTTTTCATGAAATATTGGCATTTGCTACGAGTGAGCTTTAACTGCTGTGCAACTATTAATCTTCTACCCAAAAGAGATGAATGAAACAGCCAAAGAGAAGAGTGGCAGAGTCCATCAGACAAAGGATGAATCGCACCAGGTATCAACAACACATCAGCAAGGATTCTTGCACAACCAAATACAGTGTGAAGATAAAGACAAGAAATACGACCAAAATTTGAGACTAACAAGTCATTGCTCACCCCTAGTCCCTCTGAGTTTATTTATTTTTCTAGCATTTGTACTTTTCTCATCCTTACCATATCTGTTCTCAAAAGTTGATATTAGACCATGAAGAAACAAAGAAAGTAGAGCAAAATTTCCACCCTTCCAATGATAGTTTTTGCTTACAACAATACATTAATAAAGTGGTTATATACCTGCACATGCTAATATTACAAAGTGGAGCCAGCCAATATAACACAGATTCACTATATTTATGAGCCAGCGTACGTGGCTATTATTGTCATTCCTCAAAAAATCTGCTGTTTACTCCTGCTCTATACAAGTGCAAACCAGAGGAGGTTGCAATGGTAATATTGGTATTTGCAGGTGCAAATAGGACATCACCTTCAGCAACAGTCTCTTCTGCTGATGTGGTCATTGTTCCCTCTCCTCCCATGACCACAAAAATGGACGGACCAGGAGAAGAAGGATAGACAACAGTTGATTGTTGGGGAAGAATGCAACGATCCACCTCAAATTCATCAAAGGGAGGGAGGTATCTCATCGTGAACGGATTTAGTTTCGTACCTTGCAGAATTTCAGGGTAACACTGTAACAGAAAACACTAATTTTAGTTCCTAGATCAAAAGATACATAATGCCATGTAACTTGCATGTTCGGTAGTCTTGCCAAATAACTAGCCTGCCTTCCATAACCAATAAAATCTACCTATTAGGGGTATTGGGCGATATTCTAAATGTTGCTGACTAATTTCCACTAGTACTGTTACTTTAGGAACTTTTATGCCTCAATCAAAGATACAAGTGATTTTAATATGAATATAGCACTATCTTGGTGGATCTTGGGCTCGTATACTATGATCGATCTGAAGGATATTCCCCTTCAAATGATCTGCAGTCTCAACCTATATGACAAAGGTTAATAAAACATGGAGGATGAAAGAGCGCCTCTAATAGTGACTCTGACTGTACCTGTCTATATGTGAGCATTGAACAGAGAGTTGTAACATCCCGGTGTTTGGGAGTTAGGCCAGCACGTACCACATTGTCTGAGGTTGCCATGCATTCGACACACTCACCATATACATATGCATGAGGTTCATTTGCCCCTAAATATAAAGCTTCACCAGGATTGAGCTTCACATAATTAAACAAGAATGCAGCTAAAACACCAACATCAGCTGGATACTGCTTCTCAAGTCTTAGGACCAGTTGTTCTTTGTCCGTCAGCCGCCTTGCCTAAACACCAAAGTGCAAGCATCTTCTTTAATAAACAACGTGCAACATGAATTTAAACAGCAACAGTTCCAGATATGCTTGAGGAGAAAACAAGACAACATGTGGTTCATCTTCAGCAAATCACTTACTTCAGAATATCTTATGTGTCCCAGGTTAAGACAGAGATGACCCATGTGCTACACAACCAAAAGAATGGGGTATTTGAGCTACTCCTTCATAAAATTTGAGTTAAAGACACAGAGTTCCCAATTACATACTAATTTGATAGCCGACTTTTCTCAGTGATCAGCTGAGCATGCATGTGTCATAAAAGAAAATAGGCAGGACATTCTGTTTTGGGGATAAAATCCAAAAGAATCTGTTTTAACTCTGATGATACGACCAAAAGTTACCCTAAAACAGAAGAATTTAGTGCTTAGATAGAAATACACTGTTAAGTAAGGACAAGCTCCACATTCTTCAAGAATATACAAACAAACACGTAAAAATTCAAATTTAATCAGGGGAGGCATAGTGATTGTTTTTAGATTGAGAGATGGGTAGAGAATTGTGCAATAAGACACAAATGATTAACTAAGACAATGAAGAGCAAAAATTTACAGATTGCCACATCAATGAGTCACTACCATGTAGAAGCGCAGAAAGAGAGTTAAATTACATCAAAAGAAAAACAAAAGAACCTTGAACTTTCATATAATCATGGAGCAATCAGACTTTACCTTATTTTTAATATTTAGACGACTAATCAGCTTGGCAAGAACTTCCGTGATCACATCTTTGTTAGCTGACATCATCTCCGTAAATAATTTTCTGAGCACTAATTTAACTTTCTCCTCTCCATCATCCTCGTTCAAGTCTAATACTCGCTTTGCAGGCGTATCACCAACCACTTCAATAATCTCAGGCACAGTCTGAACAATCACTTTAAGCTCCTGGAAAAAAGTCATCAAATTCACATCTAGTATTTTTAATTCTTCCAAACAGTTACAGAAGTGTAAGTCCACTCGATCATCTCAAGTCAAAAAGCTAGGTTTTTGTCAACCACGTGATAAAGCACTCTATTAATTACACCAGTTGCCAGCCCCCACTTCTAGATCATTATAGACTTGCTCCTACCAAAATTTGCAGTACAGACGATATAACAGGAAGAGAATAATAAAACATACACATGTTAGTTATTATATACAAGCTCTAACTAGAGCACAACCAGTAATTAATCTTTTATTTATAGAAGACAAAAGAAGCTAAGTGGGACCTTTCCCCTTACTTTATTCCTTCCGGTTGTGGGAAAAACAACAAGGTCCAGTTAATAATACTCAAAAAGGAAAAGGCAAACAAAACAAACTTTCAAGATTTAAAAACTCAACATCAATTTTTTATTAAGTCAGACAACCCTACAATCAGCTTAGAGTCCCCACCGTGCTCTAAGAATGAATATTTTCCCAATAAGCTGGAGCCTGATAAATACTCACAGCTAAGAGATATTCTATCATTATGACATCAGAGCCTCTAGAGTCTAGACAGCACCAATAATTACTACATATATATCCAGTAAAACAAGTTGCTTAACTCTACTGGAACGTTTTGCTGGGTATATCATAATTTAAAAGCATCTGATATATGCATTACCCCAAACTAGATAAACCTAAAAGAACTCCAAATATACAAACCAAAAGTAGTACCTCAAGACTTGTGAAGCCACACAAGGCCTCAAATTCGGTCAACGCCAAAGCCATCTCAGGTTTATGATTGTCATCCTTGTAAACAAGTGGCTGCTCCTTATGCAGAAGAGTAGCCAAATCCTTATCCGGATGGGCTTGTATTGACAAAGCTTTTGCAACGGATAATACCTATAACGCAAATCAAAGCCTAGAACTGATCAATAGCAGAAGAAAAAAGGTTCCTTATCTAGTCCAAATATCAAAAATCGTAATTTGCTGTTATTTTGCATTATTTTATCAATATCACAATAAAAAACCAAAACTTTGAGCAAATTAAAAGCAATGAACATAGAAGGTCACCTTGAAGAGAAAAGGGAGGTGGGTACCCCACTTGTGAAGAACAGTTTGACCAAGAACACTAGGGTTCTTTTCAATCCAATCTTGTAAAGTAAGCTTTTCTCTTTCTCCGCCATTAGCAAATCCATTCTCAGTTGTTGTTCTTCCTTCTTCCACTACATAAGACGGCCCAGAGTCGTGAGTCCCCATCCAAAATTCAGCATAGGGCTGATTCTCATCGATTTTTCCCCCAGTATTGAGCCCATAGAGTCGTGCCACACAAGATTCCTTCCCGTTCCGGCCCCAATCGTAATTCTTGACACAACCCGTTAACCTCAAAAGCCCATTAAAGTTAAAACCCTCCATAGTTGTTGACACTGATACAGAAACAGCCTCAGCCTCCATGGAAAGAGAAAGAGAGAAGTAGAAGTATATAAAGAAAAGGGGAACTTAAAGAGGAAGAGAATATATGAAATTGAAAGTTGCTTCTACTTTCCATTCGAGGGGAGAATATATGAATTTGTGAGGGAGGGAAGGACAGTTGGAATAGGATTGGACAAAAGCAAGTGACGAGAGTAACTTGGGGTTATCGTAGAATTGGGTACAGTACTGTGTACTGCCGTAGTAGAAACTAGAATCCAGAAAAGAGGAAATTGCTGAAGAGTCACGCACGCCGTTATGATCTCGGTGGGGGTTCGTCGTTAGTTTCATCATGTGGTCATCAGTTGTTTACTACTTTATTTCTTTTCTCGGGTCGGGGTCCAAGTACTCAGGAGATGTGTCATGTTTATACACGCGATCCACGAGTTAAAGGAATAGTTTGATTTGTGGGGACATTCAGAAAAATTAGTCTATTACGTACTCCTATATTATTATTAATTATTAATAAAATATAATGTTACATACAATTAATGAAGCTATTATTAAACTCTACAGGAGGGAAATAAACGTTACATTGCATTACCAACCTATATTTGACAATAATACATCAATTAAACAATAATCGGTACAGTAGTTTATTCTATATGTAGTCATTCCTACCCTATAATCTTGGCACAACTAGAACACGAACTAAACAACTTCTAAATGAATCGGGGCGTATGCACCTTGAAAAGCATTGGGTTCATTTGAACCTTATATTTTATATGCAAAATATAATTTTATGTGTAAAAATCTAATAAAATTACAAGAATAACAAATATAAACTCATAACTTAAAAAAGTATAATGAGTTTGAACTCATAAAACTTAAATCCTGGATTTGCCCTCTAAACTGATGTGTGCAAAGTGGAAAGTTGGTACTTTTTGTGACTATGAATACAAACTTATTTAAGTTTGTATTTATAAAAAAATCATAAATAATTTGACGGATAGAGTAAGTACATATGTATCTCTATCGAAAAAGTTTTAAGGTATGTCTCACACAAATGATATTAGTTGTATGAGACCTCTTTTATTTCACAAATATATGGACTAATATCTTATACTTTTGGGTCTATAAAATTCTGGGTTCACAAAATTATAAGACAAAAAAGAAATATCACACAATTAGTGTCAGTTGTATGAAGCACAAAATAAAAAAATCATCTCTATCTGATAATGTTTTTGGGTGGCTAACGTCTGATTTAGTTTATTACTCCATTGCCAATGGGAAATTTTGATATTTGCAAAATTTAACATGTACATAATGTCACAGATTACGTACTCATAGATATAAATTGAACTTTTTCATCAACTCTACATATTACATCTCTTGTAAAAATGGCTAATTGAAATAATTGAAGTACGCATAATGGGTACAAATGTTATTGGAAATAAATCCGAAGCCCGAACTCATCTTTTGCGCGCTCTGACTAGGGGCGTTGTTTACCCGTAAAATAGTACAATTGAATTTATACGTGGTTTCTAGACAATTAAACTAATTTGATCCTGAAATAATGTAATAATTGAAGAAATGTACAATACTTAGCCTTAAAATGTAGATGAAACAACAGAGATGGCAGTTCTGGGAACAAGGTTTACGGACACAGCAATGATAAGATCAAAAAGCAAGAAAGTAAGGTTATATTAAGTTTTGTATAGAATGTAGTGTACGTTTTGCCAAATAATTTCGTGTCCTCTACAATGATAACTAGGCTCGCTATTTATAGTTATGTCTAGGGAAGGAGGTCCTAGGATCATGCCCTCCTTTAATATCAATTATGAGGGTCATTGACGAAGATGTAACGGTGAATATAAATATCAAATTCTCTGTAACGGGCCGTCGCTCTTAATGCTGCAGAAAATTCCTTATTAAATGCTACCGGGCGCAGATATGGGTGGCAATTTGAGCTCAAACCCATCCAACCCGCCCAACCCGTCCAGAGATTAATGGGTTGGGCTATAACATTTTAGCTCATGGGTCTATGTGAGTTGAGCCCAAGTTAATCCATTATTTTTTATAGCCCATTCTGACCCATGAAGTAGCCCAATTATAACTCGTGAAGCTCACCCCAAAACAAAGGGATTTCAACCCAACTTATCTAGAAATTTTACTTAGTTACCACCCACCCCCGCAAAAATATTTTTTTTTTGTATTTTCAATTTTCTGTTTTTTCGTTTTTCTGCATCACCCCATGAAGCTCACCTAAAACAAAAGGATCTCAACCCAACTTATCTAAAAATTTACTTAGTTGCCCCAATTTTACTCTTTTTTTTTGTATTTTCAATTTTCTGTTTTTTCGTTTTTCTGCACCACCCACCTCACCTCCCGCAAACCCCCTCACAACTTACACATTTTAAGGTTTACCCTATGTATAAAAGGTAAAAGACTTTGTTTATGCAAGATGAGCATGGTTCTAAAACATGAGTCAAGTTGGGCGGTATGGGCTATGACCCATTATTTAGCCCATCTTGACCCAACCCATCTTAGCCTAAGTACACTTTGGGCTGGGTTGGGCAATGACTCATTTATTGACCTAACCCATCTTGACCCGCCAAAATTCAGCCCAACTCACCCATTTGTCACCCTTAGGCGCAGAGCATTTAATATACATTTATGAACGTAATCCCTTCCGGTGACAAGCGGAATGAGTATGCAGTCTTCGGCCATCCCCGTTTAGGTTTCCATGTGTCTTTCCTTCAGATGACCACGTGTCATATCATATTTCACCCTATACAGATAGTCCCCCTTCTTTCCGGTGACATAACTTTGTGTTACCGAAAAATTGGTAGAAACACTCTTTTTGGCTGGAATTACTATAACTCCCTCTGAAGGTTTCTGACGGTTAATTAGACGCACGTCTCTCCGCATTTAATGCCCCAAAAATGCGTCATCCCACGATTCAGCACAACTTTTGCCGATTATCGAGGTAATCATGGCCATAAATTTAGCCGTCAAAATTTTACTTATACGCGCCATTCTTTTCCTTTTCACTTCACAATTTCTCGAACTTCTGATTTGCATCTTTGTTCTCTATCCTTTCTCTAATTCTCTTCAAACAAAAGCCTTTTCCTTCTTCTTATTCATTGGCTTCTTCTTCCAAGTGTGTCGGTTCTTCAAAGAACAAGAACAAAGCCGAGGACTCTGCTTCTCCAATGGTGTGTTCCATCATCCCAAGGAGACTCAGTATCACAAAGGACTTAGAAGAGAAATTCTCTACTGCTAACCCTCGTACATGGGTTGTTAGTGGGTACCCTTCTTTCATTCTTCCTTCCAGTATTCCTGCCGTGAAGGAAGGCTGGCGCTGCCATGAGTTGGATATTATTGCTCCTGATCTATCGGAGCGAGTGACCCTTCCCAAGGAAGATTTTACATACTTTTACACGTATCCCTTTACTTTAGGTGCATTTTTTTGAGTGGAGAGCTTGATTCCGTGATTGCGGAATTTTGCCTTCGCTACCAGGTATGTTTGGCACAGGTAAGTCCTTCAGTGTGAAGGACGGTCGCCTGCCTTCGACGCTTATGCCAGGAGACTGGAGAGAAGCTAACCTTAGCTCATATGATGAATCTCTATTCGCGGGGGAATGATAATCCTCTGCAAGCGTGGCCACCATGCTTTGATGTCTATCATGGATGATGACAACGACCATGGATGGATGGAATGGTTCGTTGCAGTCGCCACCAATGACATCACTCTGTCAACGGCTTCATCCTTTCCGGCTGCTTAGAACCGCACTTGTGAGCTCTTTGTTTAGTATTTCCTTTTACTAAGTATTTTTCTATAGCCGTATTGATCCTCCATCCTTTGTTCGTTTCAGCAACTCGATAGATCCCACCGGTGATAGAAGGCTTGGACCGGTGGGTTCAAAAGATCTTGGACATCACGACGTCAGAAACTCGTTTGTGAAAAGAACTGGCCCTTAAATACGGGTGGAAGGCCAAAAATCATGGTAATTGTAACTTACCTTGATTCTAATTTTTTTTTGTATATGGAGAACTTGGTTGAACCCTTCTGACTTGTTTACGAAATTAGGTCTACCTGCGGGCTCTATTGCTATCCCCGAGGAGGACGTCTTGGCTGATCGTTCTGATGCAGCGAGGCTGCTTCAGGAGGCACTTACTCGAACATGTATCTCCGGGCCTATTTCGGGTGCAAACACTTCTTTACGGAGTCCCCAGCCGGAGGATAAATAATCGAAGAGAAGGCGTTCCTTCGTGGCCGGGGAAAAGAATAAGAGGGCAAAGATTGATGCCTCCAAGTCATCTCCGGTGGCGATGGTGACTGGTCCTCCTTTCGGGCCGGTCATAGACACCGTGATGATCGATGATGATAATGAAGCTAGTGATTAGGGAGCTCTCCACATAGAAAACAGCGATCCTTATCATCTCAACAGGATGCTCGACCTGTTGAGAGAGTTACACCAACCGAGGACGATGCCTCAATACTTTGGGGAGAGTTTGGTTTGGTAGATAATGTCAACTCCAATTTTCGGGCCCCAGTTGATGTGCCTGATACTGCGGGGCTAAGTACCGGGTCCTTGCTGTCTTTGGTTGGCGAGCATCCAACAACCAGCACTATATTTGATGCAGCAACTTCTCACTCTTCAACTCCATCAGCTTCATCTCCATCTTCACCAATACCAGCAACTGCTACATCACTTCCATCTTCATCCACTCTTCCATCAGCAGTTGCTACATCACCTCCACCTGCCGCACCTGACCATGCAGAAGGTATTCCTCTTCCACATTCCCCAGTTCATGGAAATTTGGGGCAAAATCATGCTGCCCCTTCTGAAGATCCACAAAGGAGGAGGAACGCTACTTTTTCAGTATCTACCGGATGTAACTTGATATCCCAGCCGATGGAGCTTTTAATTATCTGAAGCCTTTGGCTTAAGAGAAAGACTGGAAAAAGTTTCAAGCAATCTCGGGAGAGTGTTTGTTGAACAACGCTATGCACAACGCCGCAGAGGTACATTCCTTTCTTCCTTTATTACTTCTTCTAATTTTGGATGTAAGCATATCCTTAATTTCTACCTTCTTACTTTGTAGGCCAACTTTATTGCTTCCGAGGGCCTTTAGAGGTTGATTCGTGAAAAGGAAGAGATTACCTTCGCACGGGATCAACCTTTGACACACCAAGAGCAACATGTCGCTCGCCTTTCGGAGCTGGAAACCAAAGCTGCTGAGGCTGTAGTGTTGGAAGCTCGTTTGCGACAAAGTGAGCAAGAAGTGGTAACCCTTAGCCAAGAAATTAGGCCGTTGAGGGTTAGATTTGATGAAGCCAGGGCCAAATGGGTTGAAGTCCATAACGCCGTTCTTGCCATAACCGATTGTGAGATTGCCTCCGCTGAAAGAGTGATTAACTTGGAGGCAGCCTTGAACTCCAAAATTGAAGAGCTTAATGATGTGGGGGCGAAATACGCCCAGCTAGAAGAGAAATATAGAAAACCTATCAAGCATAATAGGCTCTTTAGTTCAACTGTCTGCGACTTTTATGTCAGCGTCAAATCTGCTAGGTTCGCCCGGGAAAACCTTTCTGCCGAGGTAACCCAACTCAAGCGCCGAGAGGCTTCCCTCGTTGTTGAAAGAACTTACGCTATGTTCAGCATGAGGAGAAAAATCATGGAAGAGGCCAAAGCTGGTGTCATTGACTTTGATGCCAAAATTGCTAAGGCCCGAGAGCTTGAGTTGGTTGCTAAAAATAGACTCCCGGCGCAGTTTGATGCTTATGGTTTTTCTGGTTCCGGTTCTGATTTTTTGGGAATTGAAGAAGAATCGAAAGATGATGATGCTGAAGGCCAATCTGATGAAAATGTTAAGCCATCGGTGGACCCACCTACTTCTCTCGGGGATGCGTACACTTGTCTTCCTCCTGGTTCCGGAGACACTGCAGTTTAGCTTTTCTTTTCTTTTTCTCATTTTGTACTTTTACCGTTTTGGCACATTCTTGTAAATAAAGACATATTTTTGCTCAAGTATTGTTTGAGTCTTACTTTCGTTTGAATATCCATGCACTTTGTATTTGTTTAAGAATTCTGCGCACGTTTTTCTGTTCGTGCTTTACTATGTGTAGTCTCGGATGCATTTTCCTCAAAGCACTTTGGTTTCAAGCATTATCCCTTTTACGTGAGGGTTTCTATAAGTATTTGTGCAAGTTTACTTTTTGCGTCCTTTCATGTATGTCTTCGGGTGCATTTTTCCTCGGAGGCATTTTGATTTCGGGCATAAATTCTTCCAAAACCAATCCTTTAACGTGAGGGTTTTCATAAGAGAGGGACCTCTTATGTTTATGGTGCTCTTGAAGATGACGTCTCCTGTTCATTACGGCACTAACATTTAAAGTACTTATTTAACTTTCAAATGACAAAGTTAGTTCATCGTTCAGACAAGAAATAAGATAAAAGGACTTCATTCCATATGATTCCTTCTATTTTCAAAAGTATACAAGCATTTATTATGCTTAAAAAGAAATTGCCATTACTTGTGACTATCTTGTACAACTTGTTTCTACGGGGCTGACGGCGCAGTCCCCAGTCTCGATGATGCATTTAGTTACCGGATTTTTGTTTCTGGTTGATATGGCAGTCAATGTTGCTGTATCCTTGATCTCGTCTAAGTAACACCTCTATTCGGGGTTTTGAAACGGTCTATTGCAATAATAATACCCAACAAGGAGTCGGGATCGAATCCACAGGGAGCTTAGATGGGATTAGTGATATATATTTGGATAAAGCACGTGAAGTATCTTTGTTAAACTTCCACAAGCAGGGTTTTGTTTTTACTTCTAAAATTACGTTAAGGATTACAATTCTAAAGATATAAAACTAGAGAATATTATTTTTGGATGGTTTTCAAATATATAAAAAGTCATAGGGGTATGACCTTCACCTAGGTGTTTGCCTAACGGGTTATAAACTTTAAAGCTTGTTTTGTTGGTCGGGGTGTATTATAGCAATCAACACTCAAATACCCACTCAATACCTCTCGGTAAGAGAGTGATTTTGCCCAATTTGGCTTTCTCAAGTCCAAATGGGTATTGAACAAAACAGTTGATAAAATGTTCAAGTCGGGTTTTACTATCTCTAGGTTCAACCCTTTAATTGGGACTATCAATCTCTTGATTTTATCCCAAATTCTTGTTAGCCAAATTTTTCTAGACTAAGTCTCTCTTTCTCAAGTAAAGACTAAGTCAAATAGGCATAAACTAATGTTTGCAACCATTAATTCTACAATTAAAGGCAAGAACAAGGCTAAATAATAAACACCCAATCATAAACAAGCCATAAATCAAATACCCACTAGGTTCACACACTAGGGTTGGGTCACAACCCTAGCTAAAAATCTAGCTACTCATAATGGGTATAGAGGAAAATAGAGAAGAAAAGATGATAAAACTCATATTGCAAGATTAAAAGATAAAGTTCCTATGTTAAATCACCAAAGTAATCTAAAGTTGCCTAAAGGGGTAAAGAAAAACGGCTACAGGACTTTCAATATTCAAAACTTGACATAATTTCGTGAAAGTAGTCTATTTATACAAAGCTGGAATTTTCGGACAAAATTGTTCTTTCGGAGATTCTGCGGACGCACAACTATATGTGCGATCCGCACTTCTCTTCAGATCTTGATAGGAGTTGATTCTGCAGCCGTATAATTCTGGATTGCGGCCGTATCTCACATGTTCTGCGGCCCGCACAATTCTGGGTTCGGCCTTACTAGGGTCTTCTGCGGACCGCACATTTCCTGAGTGCGGTCGCATAGCTGTTTCTACGGTTGCACAATTATTGTGCGGTCCGCATTTCTTCTTGAGCTTGAAATGAAACTTTCTGAACTTTGGCTCTTATGTATCTTCTGCGGTCGCACAATAATTGTGCGGTCCGCACTTTGCACTGGGGCTCTGTTGATTTTCCTTCACATTCTGCGGTCCGCACTTGAGCTTCTATGCCTGATTTTTATTCTTGTTCAGATCACTCCTCCTTGAGTTACATTTCATCGTAGTGGCTCATTTTCGAATACTCCTGCAGGTAAGCATATTTCATCAGTTTTCGGGAATACAATTAGACACTTTTGGACTAAAATGAAAGCTAAAAGATGCTAATAAGTAGTCAAAATTCCCACTTATCAACTTCCCCAAACTTAAGGTTTTTCTTGTCCTCGAGAAAATAAGGTAATTCCCACCTCCAAAAGATAAGAGTTATTCTAGCTAATCTAAGGTGAATCAAACACACATCAATTAGGACCAACAATTACCCAAAACACTTATGAATTATCAACAAGGCAATGATTTGAAGTTTTAATCACAACTAGTTCTAATATGATACTAGAGCATCAAGAGTTGACTTTACTCATCAAAGAAGTTCGCTCTTTCATGTAGGTCATTGTGGATCCCAAACTCCTCCTCCTCTACTCTTCGTTAGCATATCTCACTTAAGAATGTAGCACTCACTTCAAGGATTTGTGAAAAGTTTGCTCATCTCTCTTAAAAGAATGTCACAAGTACATCTCTAAGTACTATATGCTTGCCCCTCATGTAAATCACCACTAATATAAGTTCACTCGGATTGAAATCACGTAGGGCTTTTTTGGAATGTAATGAAGGCTTTTGGACTAAGGTAGGAAATGTTAGAATAGAACATGTTCATCTTTCCTTAAGCACTCCATTTTCTTTTTTTTGGCTCATGCTTTGCCGACTCTTTGAGTCATTTTCTTTTTTCTTAGGGGAACTAGAGAGATTTAACATCACTCTTTCTTGGTCATGATATTCGTTTTCTCCTTCTTTGTTTTCTCCATGCTTTGCATTTTTGTTTTTCTTTGAATCCCTTCAACTCTTCAACTTATTCACTTTCTTTTTCTTTGCCTTTCCTTTTCTTCATTTCTTTTCTATTTTTGTACCTTGATACCACTTTCAAATTTCTCGGCTCTCCCCCAAACTTATGTTTTAGCTAATTGTTTCTCAAGAGTGTTAAGGAAAGCTCGGGTGCCAAGAGAGGATCACTACAAAACGGGTAAAGGCTTGTAACATGGTTATCAAATGAGAAAGGTTTTAGGCTCAAAAGGGTTGACTAGGGATAACAACATTGGTGGGTCATGAAAAATTTAAAAACGGGTCAAGGAGAGCCTACAATCATTTCTCAAGCCAAGCAAAACTTAGCATTTCGCATAGAAACACATCCGGGGCAAGTTCTAGACCATTCGCACGGGTACTTGGACTTGCAACAAAATATCTCACCTCTCACACAACTAGATTGTTCAAGAGGATAGAGTTGAGGGCCCACAACAACTATATTCGAGATTGAAAATCACTAATGGTTCAACTAAACCACTCGATGATTGCTTAAATCAACACAAGAGTCAAAAGGTCACTAACTAAAGCTATTTCTTTCCAAGAACTTGTTTTTAATCATAAACATGTAGTTAAGTGTGTTGGTACCAAGTGAAGCATGCTTGACTCTTCTAGTTCAACTCAATTAGGTCCTCTTATTCATTATTACTATTGTTCTTACCTAAACATTAAAAATGGACTCAATCCCTTAAGAAGGTTGTCACGCCATCCATCGTTGGGAAGAGTCACCCGGTTCACACAAAAACCACCTTTGGAAAGAACCATGGCATTAAGAAAACCAAAGGCCTATTGATCATTTAAACACGAAAAGAAGCTACTAAATTAAAAAGAAGCTATTGAAGTAAATAAGAAGCTATTAGACTATATATTAACTACTAAGAAAATAAAATAAAGAAGCTATGAAGTAAACTGCTGAAAGCATAAATAAATATACAAACTGAGAAAGGGAAAGAGAATATACACATCAATAGAGATAGAAGAATATGTACATAATGAAAGTAAAAATAAAAAGAGAATGTTATCAGTTATTACATGACAATTTCAAATATCAAATCAAAATAGACTCCACACCCCTGAATAAAAATAAGCATTGTCCTCAATGCTTAACAAAATAAAAACAAGGAAGGGAAAGAGTAGAGAGGACTCCCTATGGGGTCTCAGTGTCCATAGCAGCATCACCTCTCTCAGGTCCTCCAACTGGATCTCATCATCCTCTGCTCGGGGAGTAGCTAGGTTGGTGAACATTTGTAGCACCGCCTCAGCCGTGTGGACAACGAGGTCTGACTCCTCAAACTGGCCAGTTGGTGCCACTGGTACTGATGGTGTTGATGGGTCTGCTGGTACTGATGGATCTATCTCCATCAGTAAGTCAAATGGAAGATCTCCAGCGGCTGCTATCTTGGTCACCTCTCATCTTAATTTGTCAACTGATTTCCTCGAAGCCTGAGATTTCCTCATCTTCTTCACCTGCTTCCCAAGCTCCTAATTGCTCCCCCATGTGCCACCAAGGTGTCCATGATGGTCTTCCGATTCTCCAATATTTTTTTCAAAGTTTCCTCCACTGACGGAGGAATCTGGGGTGCTGGGGTTGAAGTCTGAGCTGCAACAACACTGGATAGGTCAGACAACTTTGCAGTAGCTATCTGCATCCAGTTGTTGAGACTCGTCAGTGTCTGGGAGACTCGCAGCGTAGAGAGTGGATAAGTAGAGGAGGAAGGCACTAATACTGATGGCCCTGAATATGGAGGTGGAGGTATGGCAGATGTATCGGTGGAAGGTCCGGCTGCTGTGGAAGGCATGGAAGCTGAATCTGCAACTACCACTGATGGCTCATCAGACTGGCCTACGGTAGTAGTCGACTTACCCTTGTTCTTCAGGTTCCTTTGGTCCTTCAGAGAGTACCAGGAGAAAGGCTGCTTAGCCCTACCCTTCATATCAAAGCGCTCTTGGGCTCCACCCCGCATCCGTGAGATACTCCGTGATAGTGTTGGGATACAAATAGGAGCTTTCACCCTGCCTGACAACCAGAGACATGTTGGCCGACATGATGACACCCACATTGATTGGGTACCGGGCCATGATGGAAGCAACTAGGACTGCTCGAGGGATTGAGAGATTATTTTCATTTCGGCTTGGGTTTATGCGACTGCACACAAATGTTTGCCACCCTTTTGCTTCAAGGTTGAGGGTGTTCCGCAGAATGGGAACCCCTACTGTGATCCATGGTGGTGGTGGTCCTGGAGCTGCTAGTATCTCAGCTAGCCAAGGGCGAGCTGCAACACCCAGTGTGAACTTCTCTAAATACTGCACCGGCTCCATATCCTCGAGCCCCAAATAAGTGTTCAGGGTGCTTTGATCAAATCGTACTTTCAAGTTCCTCACCTTAGTCACCTTAGTCCCCTTCTTGATGTGTGCCACATTGGCATAGAACTCCTAGACTTAGTTCTCCTTGGCATCCACTACGCTTTGCGTGAACCATTTCTACCTTTTTTTCTCCCGAAACTATTTTGCCACATTTGGATTGTATCTATCCAACTCTTTCAAAATAAACTGACGCTCAAGTGTGAGCGATCTTTGCGGCCACCACTCTCGGAACCTGTTGAATGCAGTCAGGCTCACAAACCTATCTTCCCAGACTTCCTTCTTCTTTGACCTCTCTAGGCCTACAACTCTGGTATCACCCCCCGACCGTCATCCGGAATATCATCATCATCATCAACTGTGACTGGTGCGGTGGGGGCTTGAGTAGATGAGGGCTCCAAAGCCTGATTGTTCCCTTCCGACCCCTCTGAAGTACTCTCAGAAGAGGTAGGCTCATATCTTAGTCGGTATCTATCTTGGGGCAGCTGTGGTTGTGATTGCACAGCAGGCTGCCTTTGCACTGAGTCGCCCTCCGATGTTTCCCTAGACGGGGCATATGAACTTGACTCAGAGGGCTCTACAGCCCTACCTCGCCCTGCAGTATCCTTTTTAGATAACACCTTTTGCACGAAAAGTGGTAGGGTACCCCTGCCTCGGCCTCGGGAGGGTTCACCCCTCCCTTTGGATGTATCACCTCGTCCCCGTGATCTAACCATTGTCTGCCATACATAGCAACAGGAATCAGTTATAGTTAAGTGCATGTAAGCATAAAATTTGCAGAACAAAACATGTTGCAGGTTGGGGAAGTACGGACCGCACATTTTTTAGTGCGGCCGCAGATGGGGTTGTACGGACCGCACAATTTTAAAGTGCGGTCGCAGTGATGATTCTGCGGTCCACATAATTTTAAGTGCGACCGCACATCTGAAGTGCGATCCGCACAATTTTGGGTGCGGTTGCACATTGAAACTTCAAAAATGACAACTCTCTAAAGATAGAGAATTGCTTGATCTGCGGTTGCACACACTTTTCTGCAGCCGCGGTTGAATTTTTGTGGACCGCACAATCATTCTACACTAAATTCCCTAGCTTACTGATCTGTGGACCACACAGTTCCTTGTGCGGCCGCACAATTCAAAACTTTATCGGGCAGATTCTTTGGGTTTCTAATTCATGCACAATTTAGACATGGTAGTAGCAATTTAGACATGATACATAGTTTACCCATCCCCCAAATAGCAAATAGGAAGTTACCCACACAAATTTAAGCTCATATGATGATGAATTTGATATTAGGCATAAAGATAACTACACTAATTATGAACAAAATTAAGAAAATTAAAAAATTTAAAGATGAATTGAATATACCAGTAATGTAGTGATGCTAAGGAAGAATCAAAGATGATGAAATGAGTGTTAGATGCTTGAATCAGTTGAGTGCACTGTGTTTGCCTTTGTGTTAATTGTTTAGAGTTCATAAAGTCTCAACAATAGTGAGAAGGCTACTATTTATACTTGACCGGTTAGGGAAAAAGTTCAAGAGATGAGTGCGACCGCATAATTTTGACTCCTTTACCTGTTACACATTACCCTATTGATGCTTTGCGGTCCGCACATTTTTTAGTGCGGCCGCAGATTTTTGTGCGGACCGCACATTTCCTTGTGCGGCCGCACTTTGGCCATTTCTCTGACATGCACAACTTCAGAGAGTTTGCATTTTCTGATCTCCAGTTGTGCGGTCGCAACAAGAATCGTGTAGCCGCAGATCCCTTTCTGTTGTGGCCTTCAAAATTGTGCGGTCTACACAATAAATGTGTGGTCCGCACTTTTTTCACACTTAGCCACTTTTCCTGAGCATAGTTCCTTCAAAGCACACTCATTCCTGCAACACACTTCAAAACCAATTAGCACAAAACAAGACCTATCTAAAAAAAAGAAAAGGAAAATAAAAAAAAACATGGGTTGCCTCCCAAGAAGCGCCTGATTTAACGTCGCGGTACGACGTAGATTACCGCCAATCACTTGAAATGAATCACTGCCACTACGTGGCTATCACCAACTTTTCCCAGATAATGCTTCACCCGGTGACCATTGACTCTAAACACATCGTCATTTTTATTCTTCAAGTCCAATTCACCAAAGGGTGTCACACTCACAACTTCAAACATGCCACTCCATTTAGACTACCTTTGAGGTCTTGGATATCTAGATCGAACTCTTGCAATAAAAGCACCCATCTCATTAACCGAGCCTTTGAATCTTTCTTCCTCATAAAGTATTCAAGTGTCGCATGATCCATGTGGACAATTACCTTTGTACCCATCGAGTACGGGTGGAACTTCTCCATAGCAAAAACAATCGCAAGGAGTTCTTTTTCGGTCATAATATAATTGACATGGGCATCATTCATGGTCTTGCTAGCATAGTAGACCGGATGAAAGATCTTGTTGACACGTTGCCTCAAAACTAATTCGACCGCCACATTACTAGCGTCACACATGAGCTCAAAAGGCAAGCTCCAATTTGGGGCGGTGATAATAGGAGTAGTTGTCAATTTGAACTTGAGCAATTCAAATGCCTTCATGCAATCCTCATTGAAATGGAATTTGGCATCTTTCTCCAAAAGCTTACACAAGGGGTTCACCACTTTGGAAAATTCCTTGATGTAACGCCGGTAGAACCCCGCATGACCCAAGAAACTCCTCACTCTTTTCACGGATGTTGGAGGTGGAAGTTTAGAAATCACCTCTATCTTCTCCTTGTCGACCTCAATGCCATTCTTTGAAATTTTGTGGCCAAGGACAATGCCTTCCTCAACCATGAAATGACATTTCTCCCAATTCAACACCAAGTTCGTCTCTTCATATCTTGCCAAGACCTTATCCAAATATTTCAAGCAATCATCAAAAAAATTCCCGACCACCGAAAAGTCATCCATGAAGATTTCAAGGAAATCCTGCACCATGTCCGTGAAGATAGCCATCATACACCTTTGAAAAGTCGCTGGTGCATTGTATAACCCAAATGGAATCTGCGAGAATGCGAAAGTACCATAAGGACATGTGAAAGTAATCTTCTCTTGATCCTCCAGAGCAATAAAAATTTGATTGTAGCCGGAATACCCATCAAGGAAATAATAGAAAGCACGACTGACCAACCTATCAAGCATTTGATCTAGGAAGGGAAGTGGGAAATGATCCTTCCTTGTAACTTTATTGAGCTTGCGATAGTTCATACACACTCTCCACCCGGTCACCGTTCTTGTAGGAATTAACTCGTTCTTGTCATTGGTAACCACCGTCATGCCCCCTTTCTTTAGAACACATTGCACCGGAGAGGTCCAGAACTATCGGAAATGGGGTAAACAACCCATGCATCTAACCACTTGATGATCTCCTTTTTGACCACCTCTTGCATTGCTTCATTTAGCCTCCAAATTAGTCTTGTGCATGCAAAATGCGGGGCTTATTCCTCGAATATCCGCCAATGTCCATCCAATAGCTTTCTTTCTTTTTTGTAGCACTGCCAATATGGAGTCTACCTGCACGTTAGTCAAACAAGAGGAAAGAATAACCAGTAAAGTAGAACAAGGGCCAAGGAATTCATACCTGAGATGCGGAGGCAATGGCTTTATCTCCAAAGTGGGAGGCTCCTCAATTGAGGGCTTTGTTGGATGAGTCTTCTAATTTTCAAGATCCAAGGACAATTTGCGGGGTTCATAAGTGTACGACCCCATTCCTCACAATGAGTTCATGCATTCCGCATAGCCATCCGTCTCGTCATCATCAAGGTCAAGCAAAACAGCCTCCAAAGTATCATCAACATTCATCGTGGCAGTAGTATCATCAATAATCATATCGGTCACCAAGTCCACAAATGAACACACTTCATTGCTATTCGGTTGCCTCATAGATTTGCACACGTGGAAAATCACCTTTTCATCACCCACCCGGAAAGTGAGTTCACCGGCTTTCACATCAACAAGATCCTTCCCCGTAGCAAGAAAAGGTCTACCCAGAATAATCGGCACCTCATAGTCCACTTCATAATCAAGAATAACAAAATCCACCGGGAGAATGAATTTATCAACACGAACCAACACATCATCAATTATACCCAACATTCTCTTCATGGTACAATTCGCCATTTGTAATCTCATAGATGTGGGTCTTAGTTGCCCAATTCCCAAAGTCTTGAAAATCAAATAGGGCATCAAATTGATACTTGCCCCAAGATCACAAAGAGCTTTAGCAAAGTCGGCACTTTCAATGGTACAAGGGATTGTGAAAGCGCCGGGATCTTCCAATTTAGGAGCCATTGAGTGCACAATTGCACTCACTTGATGAGTTATCTTTATAGTTTCACAATTCATCGACCGCTTCTTTGTCATCAAGTCTTTCATGAACTTTGCATAACTGGGCATTTGCTCTAAAGCCTCAACCAATGGCACATTAATAGATAGATTCTTCATCATGTCAATGAACGTTTTGAATTGATTTTTGCCATTTTGCTTGGCAATCCTTTGAGGATATGGAGGAGGAGGCCTTGGCATTGTTGCCTTAGCCTTTGACACTACCAATTTCGGTATGTCAATAATGTGCTCCCTAGATGGGTTCACTTCTCTTGAGTCTACTCCATATTATCATCAATATCAATTCTTACTTCATCATTTGCTTGCACCACATTGTTCGGGATCTCATCTTTTTGTACCACTTGCTCATCATCCATAATTTTCCTTTGACTTGAGGTGGGTGCATCCCCACCTTTTCCACTCCTTGTAGTCACGATCATGGCATGTACCGTGTTGTTATCACTCTTTGGGTTCACCACTGTGTTACTTGGTAGTGCCCCCTTAGGACGAGTGTTTAAAGCTTGCGAGATTTGCGCCAATTGAACTTCCAAATTGCGAATTGAAGTGGTGTAAGAGGCTAGTTGGGCATCGGAGTCGGCATTCTTCTCCATCATTTGTTTGAACATGCTTTCAATTCATCCCATCTCATTGTTGGAAGAGCTTGGACCATGGGAAGGATAAGGAGGTGGGTTGTTCAGTTGTTGATACATCGGGGGACTTTGAAAGCCGACCCCCGATTTCCTTGGTTATTGTTCCATCCCTATTGGTTCTTGCCTCCCTAATATCCTTGACTATTGCCACTCCAATTTCCTTGGTTATTTTGACCATTCCAATTTCCTTGATTGTTTTGATTGTTCTAATTCCCTTAGTTATTTTGATTGTTCTAATTCCCTTGATTGCCATGAGGTCACCATTATTGTTGATTCGGGCCTTGAGAGTTATTTCTTTGCCCTTGGAAGTTGTTCACATATTGTACTTCCTCCTCTTGGTCATTGTAAGATTCATCTTGATCAAATGCACTATCTTCTTTCACATAATGTTCCGCACGATTTTGCACTTGAGGACCCTTTTACCTTCTCCTATTTACCATCATATTAACTCTCTCCATTGTATTTACTTGCTTAGGACCTTGCATTTGCTGAAGTTGAGCCTTGGCTAATTTATTCATTGTGGTGGCCAACTCGGCAATTACTTGCCCATGATCATGCAATTCTTTATATAGGTGAATCACGTTTGGATCATCTTGAGGAACATTTGCTCTATTTTGCCATGCCAATGAAGTATCCGCCATTTCATCTAAGATCTCACAAGCTTCTGCATATGGCGTTGTCATGAAATTTCCACCAGCAAGTTGATTGACCACGCATTGATTGGTAGTATTGATTCGCCTATAGAAAGTTTGTTGAATCATAGCCTCCGTCATGTCATTGTTTGGGCACTCTTTCACCATAGTTCGGTACCTCTACCATATCTCATGCAAAGACTCATTGGGTTCTTGTTTGAATTCTAGAATCTCGTCTCTAAGATAGCCATATGCCCGGGAGAAAAGAACTTGGAAATAAATTTCTCCGCCAATTTATCCCATGTATGGATGGAACAGTTTGGCAAGCTTCCTAACCAATCCAAGGCTTTCCCCCGTAGAGAGAAAGGAAATAGCCTCAACCTTAAGGCATCCTCGGAGACGTTTGTCTGTTTACTTCCCTAGCAAGTGTCCACAAACCCTTTCAAGTGTTTGTACGCATTTTGATTCGGAGCCCCGGTGAAGAATCTCCGTTACTCAAGCAATGTGAGCATAACATTTGTGATTTGAAAGTTGCCCGCCCTAATACGGGGCGGGACTATGGCACTTGCATACCCTTCATTCGGAAACACCCGGTGTGGAGACGCTCTTGGTGGATTTGGGTGTGGAACGTGAACGTTGTCTTGAGGTGGTCGGCCTCATCTATTTTCTTGAGGTTCAAGAGGAACCTCTTCAACTTGGTCATCTTCCACGTCTACATCCCCCAAAGGCATGTTTTCGAGAGGATCATTGTTTTTGAGAGCCATTGTTTCACCTACAATTGTTTCAACAAAAAGATTAGTAACACGGAAGGAAAAGAAGACAATTCACATACAAAACCAAATATATAGCTAAATTCATTTTTATGCTCCCCGGTAACGGTGCCAAAAATTGATCTCGTCCAAGTCACACCTCTATTCGGGGTTGTGAAACAGTCGATTGCAATAATAATACCCAACAAGGAGTCGGGATCGAATCCACAGGGAGCTTAGATGGCATTAGTGGTATATATTTGGATAAAGCACGTGAAGTATCTTGGTTGCACTTTCACAAATAGGGTTTTGTTTTTACTTCTAAAATTACGTTAAGGATTACAATTCTAAAGATATAAAACTAGAGAATATTATTTTTGGATGGTTTTCAAATATATAAAAAGTCCTAGGGGTATGACCTTCACCTAGGTATTTCCCTAATGGATTATAAACTTTAAAGCTTGTTTTGTTCGTCGGGGTGTATTATAGCAATCAACACTTAAATACCCACTCAATACCTCTCGGTAAGATAGTGATTTTTCCTAATTTGGCTTTCTCAAGTCCAAATGGGTATTGAACAAAACATTTGATAAAATGCTCAAGTCAGGTTATACTATCTCTAGGTTCAACCCTTTAATTGGGACTATCCATCTCTTGATTTTATCCCAAATTCTTGTTAGCCAAGTTTTTCTAGACTAAGTCTCTCTTTCTCAAGTAGAGACCAAGTCAAATAGGAATAAACTAATATTTGCAACTATTAATTCTACAATTAAAGGCAAGAACAAGGCTAAATAATAAACACTCAACCATAAATAAGCCATAAATCAAACACCCATTAAGTTCACACACTAGGGTTGGGTCACAACCCTAGCTAAATATCTAGCTACTCATAATGAGTATAGAGGAAAATAGAGAAGAAAAGATGATAAAACTCATATTGCAAGATTAAAAGATAAAAATCCAATGTTAAATCACCAAGGTAAGCTAAAGTTGCCTAAAGGGGTAAAGAAAAATGACTACAGGACTTTCAATATTCAAAACATGACCTAATTTCGTGAAAGTAGTCTATTTATACAAAGCTAGAGTTTTCGGACAAAATTACCCTTTCGAAGGTTCTGCGGCCGCACAATTATATGTGTGGTCCGCACTTCTCTTCAGATCTTGACAGGAGTTGATTCTGCAGCCACACAATTCTGGATTGCGGCCGCATCTCTCATGTTCTACGGTCCGCACAATTCTGGGTGCTGCCGCACTAGGCTCTTCTGCGGCCGCACAATTATTGTGGGGTCCGCATTTCTTCTTGAGCTTGAAATGAAACTCTATGAACTTTGGCTCTTACGTATCTTCTGCGGCCGCACAATAATTGTGCAGTCTGCACTTTGCACTGGGGCTCTGTTGCTTTTCCTTCACATTCTGCGGCCGCAGATAGAAATCTGTGGTCCGCACTTGAGCTTATGTGCCTGATTTTTGTCCTTGTTCATATCACTCCTCCTTGAGTTAGATTTCCTCGTAGTGGCTCATTTTCCAATACTCCTGCAGGTAAGCATATTTCATCAATTTTCGGGAATACAATTAGACACTTTTAGACTAAAACGAAAGCTAAAAGGCGCTAATAAGTAGTCAAAATTTCCACTTATCAATCCTCATATCATTCCCTCCCCCAATATTCGAATCCGAAAAATGCTAATTAAAACACTGGAAGTCTTGTGTCTTCAAAGATTCTACCAATAAATTGCTAGATAATCCTTAACTCAGCAACATACTGTACTTCCCCTTAGGAATCCATGCTATCGAGCGAAAGAGTATCTAATAATCCTCTAGTGGTTTGTGCTCGTGAACGGTCGGGTAACCTATGTTCGGTAGCATACCTAACTTCCTAGTGAGAATTTGCTATCGAACCAAATACTATCTAACCGTCCACGAGTGGAAGCTTGTTTGTTTGCCTTGCTATCAAAGGTCTTATTTTTGCTGTCTTCGTAGTATGCTTTCTATCACTGCCTCATTAAAACCTTGCCAGAAAAACCCAATTGGGATAAAAACTTAACCAAGGAAAAATGAGTGCAACACATACTTTCTGCTTGAATAACATTCATCATCAATAATATCTTTTGAGGTGTGCCACGTTCCAATTACTATGCAACTTGTCTCCATTATGGTTCTACAACTCGTATGAACCTTTCCTAGTGATAGCCGAAATCCGGCAGGGACCTTCCCACGTTGGGCCTAGCTTCCCCGCGTTGAGCTCCCGGGTATTTTGGGTTACTTTCCTTAGAACCAAATCTCCTGCTTTGAAATAATGGAGGTTGGCTCTTCGATTATAATATCACCCCATTTTCTGCTTTTAAGTTGCCATTCTTACACACGCCAAGTCCTTGCGTTCCTCGAGCAGTTCCAAGTTGATTAATATTGCTTCGTTGTTTGATTCTTCATTTGCCCGAAAATATCTCAAAGTGGGTTCACCCACTTCCACCGGGATTAGGGCTTCAGCACCGTATACGAGGGAAAAAGGAGTTTCTCCTGTGCTCGATTTGGCCATTGTTCGGTAGGCCCATAGAACTCCGGGCAATTCTTCAGGCCATTTGCCTTTTTCTATTTCCAACCTTTTCTTGAGGTTTTGAATAATAACTTTGTTTATTGACTCTGCTTGACCGTTTGCGCTCGGATGATAAGGAGAATACGCGATCCTCTTTATCTTCAAATCTTTAAGAGAACTTTGTAAGTTTTTCATTGATAAACTGCAGCCCATTGTTGCATGCATCTCTTTTGGTATTCCGAACCTGCAAATTATATTTTCTCATAGGAAATCAACCACTTTGCGTTCTCCAATCTTCTGATAAGGACCGGCTTCCTCCCATTTTAAAAAATAGTCAGTCAAAATTAAAAGAAACCTTATCTTTTCGGGAGCCGATGGCAGCGGTTCAATGATGTCCATCCCCCATTTTATGAACGGCCATGGGGACAGAACCGAATGTAAGGGTTCTGCCGGTTGGTGTACTAGTGGTGCGTAGCGTTAGCACTTATTGCATTTTTGTACGAAGTCTTTGGCGTCTTGTTCCATGCGAGGCTAGTAATATCCTGCCCGTACCAACTTCAACACCAAAGAATCTGCGCCCGAGTGATTGCCGCGTATCCCTTTGTGGACTTCTCTCATGACATAGTTAGCTTCTGATGCTCCTAAGCACCGGGCCAACGGGCCTTGGAAGGATTTTCTATACAATTGGCCTCTCTTGAAGCTATAATGTGCAGCTTTGGTGCGTAACGCCTGGGGTCTTTGGGCAACTTCCCATGCTCGAGATAGTCGATTATTTCATTTCTTTAGTCCCAGACCAGACTAGCCGAATTTACCTCATAGTAACTATTCGTATCCATGACTGAGTTCATCAGTTGCACTATTATCCCGGATTCCGATCCCTTTATTTCCGTCGATGATCCCAGGTTTGCTAATGCATCCGCTTTTGCATTATCCTCCCTCGGGATATGAGTAATTGACCATTTCCGAAATCATGCCAAAAGAGCCTCGACCTTTACCACGTACTGTTGCATACGTTCTTCTTTGGTATCAAAGATCCCGTAGACCTGATTTACCACCAGCTGCGAGTCACATTTGATTTAGATAACCTTCGAATCAAGTCCCCAGGCTAATTCGAGCCCTGTAATCAAAGCTTATCACTCTGCTTCATTGTTAGTTAAAGGGATCGTTCTGATGGCTTGCCTTAAGGTTTTCCCCGAAGGCATGATTAAGACTATTTCGAGTCCGGACCCTTTTACGTTGGAAACTCTGTCCGTAAATAAGCTCCAAACCCCCGATGTCAATTCTGACACCATTACTGCCTCTTTGGTTGCCAGAGGCAGTAGTGCTGGACTGAAATCGGCCACGAAGTCAGCCAAAACGTGTGATTTAATTGCCGTCCTTGATTTATATTCTATGTCAAACTCACTCATTTCGATGGCCCACTTGGCCAATCTGCCTGAGAGCTCGGGTTTATGGAGGATGGTTCGTAGAGGAAACGATGTCACCACAGCTATCGGGTAGCATTGGAAGTAGGGCCTCAACTTTTGAGCGGTGACTACAAGAGCTAAGGTCAGTTTTTCCAAATGTGGGTAGCGAGTTTCTTCTCCCGTTAAAATTTTGCTAATGTAATAAATGAAAAATTTGCGTACTTTCATCCTCCTAGACTAAAACTGCACTTACCGCAACTTCTGAAACCGCGAGGTAGACGAGCAATGTTTTAGCTTCTTTTGGTTTTGAGAGTAATGTAGGGCTTGATAAGTACTTTTTCAGGTCCCTCAGAGCCTGCTGGCACTCCGGTGTTCATTCAAAATTATTTTTCTTTTTTAGTAGTGTTAAGAAGCGATGACATTTTTTCGATGACCGGTAAATGAACCTGCTCAAAGCTGCTAATCTTCCTGTGAGCCTTTGGACTTCCTTTACGTTCGACAATTGATCTGGGATATCCTCTATGGCCTCGATTTTGTTGGGGTTTAGCTCAATTCCCCTTTGTGAGACCAGAAATCCCAAAAACATACCAGAATTGACCCCGAACACGCACTTCTCGGGATTAAGTTTCATGTTATGCTTCCTCATGATGTCGAATATTTCTTGTAAATGCTTAAGGTGGTCACCTCTTCTTTGACAAATTTATTCCTGGCCTCGGCAATTGGGAGTTTTGTTTATCTTATCGGAGGTATGCTGGGATCCAAACTCAGCTTGTGCATGGCTACTTTCTTCGGGATACCTGTCATATCCTCGTGCGACCATGCAAAACAATCGGCATTATATTTAAGGAATTTAATAATACCAGACCTGAGTTCCGGGTGCAGTCCTGTCCCCAAATGAAATTTTCTTTCTAGGAATTCTTCGAACAACGTAACTTGCTTTAGTTCCTCCGTCGTGGACTTCATTGCGTCCGTCTCTTCTGGAACTTGGAAATAACTTGACACCTGATAATGTTCTGACGACTCTGCTCCTGGGCTAACTTCTTCTAGCTCGGGAGTAGGTGTCGGTTCCTGTAATTACTATGCAGTGTGCTCCTTCCTTTTGCTACTGGAAACCGAGATTGTATTCATCTCCTTTGCCGCCGGTTGATCACCTCTTATCTGCTTGATTCCTTCGGGCGTTGGAAACTTCAGCAATTGGTGATATGTTGTGGGTACAACTTTCATCTCGTGTAACTATGGCCTTCCCAGGATGATATTGTATCCCATGTCACAATCTACTACTTCGAAGAGAGTTGTTTTCATTACTCCTTCAGCGTTCGTGAGTAGCAAAATCTCTCCCCGCATCGTCACACTTGTAAGGTTGAATCCAGCAAGGAGCTTTATTGCCGGAATAATAGTTCCGGTGAGTTTAGCTTGCTCCAATACTCTCCATTGTATGATATTAGCCGAACTTTCTAGATCCACTAGAACACGTTTAATCTTCAAATCTAGCACATTTAAAGAAATTACCAGTACATCGTTGTGTGGTAACAATAATCCGTCTGCGTCCTCCTCCGTGAAAGTGATATTGTCTTCCCAGAGTCTTTTACTACAAGTTATTGATACTTTCGTTTTCTTCGCTGCCGAAAAGGTGACCCCATTAATCTTATTTCCCCTAAAGATCATATTGATCGTTTGGCGTGGGGGTTATTCTCCTACTTTCGAAGGTTCCGCGTTGTCTCTGTTATGACCATAATTGTTCTTAGCTCGGTCACTCAAGAATTCTCCGAGGTGACCATTCTTCAATAGTGTTGCCACCTCTTCCCGGAGGTGTCGGCAGTCCCCTATTTGGTGGCCGTTCGTCCCATGGTATTCACACCATAGGTTGAGATCCCTTTAGTTGGAATTGGATCTCATAGGTCTAGGGAATTGTGCCTCATTAATGTTTCTCATGGCTGGCACCAACTCCACTATACTGACGTTGAAGTTATATTCCGATAACTTGGGGTAAGAAGGATCCCGAGACCCCGACATCTCTTTACCCTAAAGTGATCTATTATTATGACCATGATGGGTCTCTATGTCAACGGTGAACTTGTTTGCTTCCCGGAAGTTTCTGCCACTGCCTTCGGTCCGCTCTTTAGGCAAAAACTGGCCCCGACCCCTCGAAGTCCGTCTGTCCGCGCCGTAGTCATCCTTTGATTTTTCTCTGCTCTTCTCCCGTCTATTGGCCTATGATGTAGAACTGACTTGGTCATCTTTGATCCTTATCTTTGATTTGTAGCGGTTGTGGACATCTGCCTAAGTTGTTACTTGAAACTCAAACAGGCTCTCCTTCAGCTTCCGGGAAGTTTCTGAACTTCTCAGATTCAATCTTTGGTGAATGCTTCAGTTGCCCATTCATCCGGGACAGCTGGGAGCAACATTCTTTCTTTCTGGAATCGGGTAACGAGCTCTCGTAATAATTTGGATTCTCCCTGTGTGACCCTGAATATGTCAGCTTTCAGGGCTTGTACTTTTCTAGCCATGGTGTGAACCTTGATGAAAGATTCCGCGAGTATCACAAAGGAATTTATGGAATGCTCGGGTAATAATGAATACCACCTTAGGGCTCCTCTCGTGAGAGTTTCTCCAAATTTCTTTAGCAACACAAATTTGATTTTGTGAGGAGCTAAATCATTTCCTTTTACCGTCGTTGTGTAGGTGGTAATATGCTCCTGCGGGTCTGAAGTCCCATTATACTTTGGCACTTTAGGCATTTTGAACCGCTTCGGGATTAGTTCTGGTTCCGCACTCGGCTTGTACGGCAATTAAGTATACTTCTTTGAGTCCGAGCCTTTCAGTACTGGTGGCGTGCCCGGGATATGGTCCATGCGGGCGTTTACTTCCCTCATAAACCGTAAAAGTTCATTTTTGAACGGGTCATTCTCGTTGTTGAGATCGGATTCTCCTCCAGCCCCGTCGGATCCGACTTCACCCCTGAGAGTGTTGTTGTCGACTCTATGCGTTGTATGGTTTGCGGGAACACCAAGAGGAATTGGATCTCGTCTATTTGCATTATTCGAAGTCTCCGATATCGCATGCTTCAGCTCCGTCATAACCTTATCCTGCCACGTGAGATGGCCTAGAATGTTTGCCTGTTGCTCTTGCAGGATCCTCACCGCATCCACACCATGCTCCTCATCAGCATCATCGAGAGTTTTTTACCGAACCTGTCGAGGGTACTGCATGTCATGCACCGACGTGGCGTCATTCCCCTAATTGCGGGTGTCACTGATTGAATCCTCGAAATGAGGCTAATCCCCTCGAATTTCAGGGTTGTGCATGTTGTTAACAATGTTATATGTCATTTTTTGTGATTTTTTCTAAGACAAAAATAATCAAATCACGTTAGTATAAAAGGCAAGGATCAATTTAATTGCACGATTGTCTAGGCCCCACGGTGGGCGCCAAATAATTTACCCGTAAAAAGATACAGTTGAATCTATACGTGGTTTCTAGACAAGTGAACTAATTTGATCCTTAAATAATGCAATAATTGAAAAAATGTACAATACTTAGCCTTAAAATGTAGATAAAACAATAGAGATGGCAGTTCCGGGAATAAGGTTTCAGGACATAGCAATGATGAGATCAAAAAGCAAGAAAGTAAGGTTATATTAAGCTTTGTATAGAATGTAGTGTAAGTTTTGCCAGACAATTTCGTATCCTCTACAATGATAACTAGGCTCACTATTTATAGTTATGTCTAGGGAAGGAGGTCCTAGGATCGTGCCCTCCTTTAATGTCAATTATGAGGGTCATTGATGAAGATGTAACAGTGAATATAAATGCCAAATTTTCTGTAATGGGCCGTCGCTCTTAATACTGCAGAAAATTCTTTATTAAATGCTACTGGGCGCACAACATTTAATACGCCTTTACGAACTTTATCCCTTCTGGTGACAAGCGGAATGACTATGTTCGGTCTTTCGCCATCCCCGTCTAGGGTTCCACGTGTCTTTCCTTCAGATGATCACGTGTCATATCATATTTCACTCTATACAGGCGTCAATAGATATTTAAAAACTGACTAAACCGACCGAACCGTACCGAACCGATTTTCAGGTTTTTTTTAATAAAATCGCAGGTTTTAATATAAATCTATAACCGTACAGATAATTAAGGTAAATTTTTTATTTTATAAAAATAAACTAAAAAAATATCCAACCGTACCGAATAAATTTAGATGTGAAAAATATATTTATATATTACGTTTAAAAATAACAAAGCATTAAATTCTTTCTTGGGCCGTGAAATTAGAGAACGGTTACAAGCCAACATGTAAACTCAAAATCCTAGTTCCCAAACCTATTATGCTACTCCTATTGAGATTAAATTATTTCCAACATATTCACTAGCAAGACATAAGTTATTCTAGCAATTATGAGTAGCAAACTACAATGTATTGAATATGTTTCCTTTCGTATGATTTAGATTTATCTTTTTGAATATTTAATCTTCTATTGACTTTATTCTTGAGTCACAGCTTGGTTCATATCTTTTCACTCGTGTGATTTATATTTTCTTTGTCTTTACTTAGTTTCTTTTACACTACTATAGAATAATTGATGGATCTATACTCTAGCTATCTTTCATGTTTTCTTAATTCATCACCCTTTAAACAATAAAAATATCCAAAGAGTTTTGTGAAATCCTATAAAAGTACGCAGGTTATTGCATTCTACTTCTACTAGTGACTTTTATATGATACTAAAATAATATCTGAAAATTAACCGAACCGTACCTACTAGAAACCGACATGATTGAGATGTTTTCGAAAAGTCTAATTTTGATTATAAAGAGTAGAATAACCGAAAAAATAATATGATACAAATTTTATAAAATAACCGGGCGAATCGAACCATTGAAGACTAACAGGTTGAGTCTAATTTTCTATTATTTGATTTGGGTGATTTAATTTAATTGCAGACTGGAAGCAGAAATCGTCATAGAATATGAAGTGACGTAAAATGTTTCTTGTGTTAACCTAGAACAATGTGCCCTCTTGGCATCTGAGAAGGTAAATTTGCTAAAGCTGAGAAAACGATAAGAGAAAAATGGGTTGGCTAAGTAATTGGCATTAAGCCGTACGTGACAATGCCAAAGAAATCGTCAGTTAGCAGTATGCATCTAATGCTCGTCGATGGATGGATAGTAGGATTTTGGTTTTCAAGTGGAGCAGGCTGAAAGTGACCTAACATGAATGTTTCCAAGATCAGCAGCTGAATCATGAATGGGAAAGATTTACTCCCTTTTTGTCATGGATTTTGGCTTCGATTTTTCAAAAAATATATTAAAAATATTATTTGTTTATGAACTATGATCATGTTTTGGGAAGAAGAAAAATTTAAAAATTTTTAAGTTCCCAAAAATTAATTTATGGGAGTTATTTGATGAATGTTTTTCTTCCAATCACAACACTTTAACTTTTTTCGAATAAAATGCATGTCCAAACACAATTACAAAAACTATTTTTTCAAGTTCAATCAAATCTATGTCCAAACGTTTTCTTTTTCTTTAATATATCCATGTACTCCATCCGTTCACTTTTACTTGTCTACTATACTAATAATACATTTTCACTTTTACTTGTTGATTATACTAAGGGTAACTCCAAAAAACTATTTTCAAAATTTTCACGTCAGATCACTCACAAAATTCAAAAACAACCCAAAATTATATTCATGTCCAAACACAACTCTAATTTTCAAATACCATATTCACTTTTTAAAAAAATTACTTTTTTCCCGAAATTTTATAATTCTTATGTCCAAACACCCACTAAATCAAGAGAAAGACAATTTTTTTTTTTCTGTTTTACCCTTATCATTAATCACTCATTCCCCAAATTATTTTTCAAGACTTTTGGATGCTATCATTATTATGGGTAAAATTATAACATACATATTTTATTTATCTTTTATTAAAGGAGTGCAAAGTTAAAAATGAACAACTAAAAATGAACTGATAGGCTATTAAAATTGAACGAACATCAATTAAACTATACAAACAACTCGAATTGAATGTAATTTGAGTTTCCCACACTCATTGTTGGGCATATCTGTACAAGATGAATTTTGAGTAAGTTTAAAGCGACGATTTTATGTTTAATCTTTAAAATTTAGAACAACAATTGACGTGAATTAATTTTGAGTATCTCTTTTGTATTCGAACAATATGTACTGCAAGTTGCACAAATCTTGATCAAGAATAAGGCTAGATTTTCAACCCAACAATGGCGAATTGGAATGTGGATTAGATTTGCTTTATATTTTTACTTAGGAAATATAATATATTCTAATATTATCTCTATATTTTTTACTTAGGAAATTATGTCTATGTGCACATGAAGTATAAATTACATTCTTGACAATTATCTTTATCACTTTCGTTTTTTCCCCCTTGTTATTTTCTTTCAAATGGTTCTCTCCCCTTCTGGGTCGATGTGAAAAGGGTAGACCTTTTGTATAGTTCTATTCTACTTATATAGAAGAGAGCAGATGTCGACATCCCTGCTTGCCGACGGAGGGCAATTCTGACATTCCATGTGTAATTGTGCTTTAATTCTGTGGTGCTAAATTGCTTTGTATAATATACAAGTAGCTAGCTTAAGACACATTGCTAGACTTCTAAATATCCAGGAGTTTGCTCTAATTCAAGTTCATTTTTCTTTTTGTTTTTGCAAGATTTGGAAAATAAAATTCAGAATTTGTTTTTCAACCATTGCTCATTAATAACTAGAGAAAAGTTTTTCAGCACTGAGGATTTGACTGGTTAATTTCAGTATACTGTATTTTCAAACATATTTTAAATAATTTTATTTCTAAGATTGTAATTACTGATTAGTAGTAATAGATGTAAATTTATTTTTAGACTCTTTTAAATGCTCCAAAAGTATCAAATGCCTGATACTTTTCGGTGATTTTACATGTACATTTGAGTATGTTTAGGCTACCATAACCATGCGTTGGGGCGGAGCTAGAGCTTCCGACGCGAGTTCGGCCGAACCCACTAACTTTGGTCCAAATTCTGTATTTTTCTTTAAAAAGTCATTAAATATATACAAATTATTAATTTAGAACTCAGTAACTCTGAAGAAATAAAATTCCGAAACCATTAATTTTAAATCTTTGTTCCGCCTGTGATGCGGGTCTACTTAAGCTCTTCCTTGAATGATTACACCAATTATGCAATGTTAAAATCAACTAAATATGAATTAAATCAATAACTAAATTGGTAATTCATTTAAAGCTTAGTATGTTAAACTACTAATTAAACTCATAAAATTATAAGGATTAATAGATTAGAAAAAATTATAGTAGTAATATGTGAACCAAACAAACTCATAAAAATATAAGGATTAATAGGTTAGAAAAAAATATTGTAAAGTTAATTGAGAAACTAATTTAAAGTTAAAAAATTTAAATCTTATAAATTTTATTTACTTAAATACCTTTAAATCGGATGCCGTGTCACACAAACGAATAACAATTATACTGTCACACCCATTTCTATTTATGTTTGTGGGGAGACTGATTTTTGATTTTTAACTCATTCAACTCATTATTCATTAGAGGGAAATTTAAATTGTTATCAAATCATCTTGTAATACCTTTTACTATGGTTAACTTCGATAATTTCAGTTCTAAAAAGCTCTTAATATAGTGACTGTATCAAATACTATTTGGGTTAGTAAAATACTTGCAATGTTTTACGAGGTAGTTTAGTAAAGTCAGTTGAAAAAAGACATATTTTTTGTCAGTTTTATCTCTGCAATAATAAATGTTGAACTTCTTACGTATTGCAAGTGCTCCTACTTGAAAAATGTTAACCGATATTACAAGTGATTCTTGTCTTCATCACATAGCAATACTTTTTAAGCAAGACTTACCATGCTACTCTTTACGCTATCAAACAATATTTATCGAAATAAAACACGCTCTAATACAAAGTGTTGGGACCGTCCCGAATACTAAATATGAATTAAATCAATAACTAAATTGGTAATTTATTTAAAGCTTAGTATGTTAAACTACTAATTAAACTCATAAAATTATAAGGATTAATAGATTAGAAAAAATTATAGTAGTAATATGTGACCCAAATAAACTCATAAAAATATAAGGATTAATAGGTTAGAAAAAATTATTGTTAAGTTAATTGAGAAACTAATTTAAAGTTGAAAAACTTAAATCTTATAACTTCTATTTACTTAAATACCTTTAAATTGGATGCCGTGTCACACAAACGAATAACAATTATACTGTCTCACAATGTACTTATTGTTATGAATATATTATATTATGAATGTTCATTTAGTACTTCGTTGTAAATAAGCTTCCTGAAGAAGTTTATCCATATGAGACTCCGCCATAAATACATTTATCTATTTAGTACTCTATTGGAAATAAGCCTCCTGAAGAAGCTTATCCTTTCGGTACTCCGTTATGGATAAATATTACCCATGATAGAAGATTATCTATATCTGGCACAACAGTTTAGAGCAGCACCTTACAATCAGCTTACACAGTAACTTACAAGCAGCTTACACATCAGCTTACAAGCAGCTTACACAGCAGCTTACAAGCAGCTTCCTTTCTTCTATAAATAGAGGAGAATTCAGTTCATTATGTACAGAAGTTTGAATAATATATCAGTTTCTCTCTATACTTGTCTTTACTTTACAATCTTTATTTTATAACACGTTATCAGCAGAGACTCTGCCATCTCGAGAAAATACTTTGAAAGTATCAGAGGTACGAACTTTCTTTTTCTAAATAATGTCAAATCTTTCTAAACTTAAGTTTGTAGCCTTGGATATATCGGGCAAAAGCTACATGTCTTGGGTGCTTGATGCCGAAATTCATCTTGATGCGATGGGTCTGGCAGACACCATCAAAAATAAAAATCAGGCATCAAACCAAGACCGTACCAAAGCAATGATATTCCTACGCTATTACCTTGATGAGGGTCTGAAAATGGAATATCTTACTGTTAAAGATCCAGTCATACTGTAAAATAATTTGAAAGATAGATATGACTACCTGAAGATGGTCGTTCTTCCACAGACACGTTATGATTGGACTCATCTAAGGCTACAAGATTTTAAATCTATCAGTGAGTATAATTCTGCTATGTTCAGAATTATTTTCCAATTGAAACTATGTGGTGATAATATTACTGATCATGATATGTTGGAGAAAACTTTCACCACTTTTCATGCCTCGAATATGCTCCTGCAGCAGCAATATCGAGAGATGGGATTCAAAAAGTATTCTGAACTTATCTCACATCTTCTTGTAGCCGAGCAACATAATGGGCTATTAATGAAAAACCATGAAAGCCGACCTACTGGTTCTTGTCCATTCCCTGAAGTAAATGAGACGAACTTCCACCAAGCTAAACGTGGAAGAGGACGTGGCTCCAGTCGTGGTCATGGCCGTGGTCGGGGAGGAAACTCTAATCGTGGTAATAATAATGCACCAAAGAACCCTCCTCACCACCAGCAGTGAAAAAGGAAGGAGTAAAAGCATGAAGCGGTGCAAGCAGCAAAGCCAAAAAATGCATGCTATAGATGTGGAGGAAAAGGGCACTGGTCACGTACATGTCGTACACCAAAGCACCTAGTTGAGCTATATCAAGCTTCCCTGAAGAAGGCAGAGAAAAATGCTGAACCAAATTTTATTTCTGAAGATAATTTAGACTTCATGCATTTGGATGTAGCTGATTACTTTGCACTTTCAGAAGGAGAAACAAGTCATGTGATCGGTAGTGAATCTGTAGAAATGTAAATATTTTAATTTCTGTTATTTGTAGTAGATAGTATAGTTATGTAATTGTTGTACATAAATAAAAGTTATAATGTTTACTATCATATTTATTTTGTTTATGTCATTTTGAAGAATATGGATAATCCTTAAATTATGTTTGGATCAAAGACCAATCATGAAGATATTTGTGTAGTTGATAGTGAAACAACTCATGCCATATTCAAAGATCAGAAATACTTTTCTTATTTGCATAAGGAAAAAGCAAATGTTTCTACAATTTCTGGTAATATAAGTTTGATTGAAGACTCCGGAAGAGCTATTGTATTTCTGTCTAAGGGAACAAAACTTATTATCGATAATGCATTGTACTCCTCCAAGTCCCGAAAAAACTTGTTAAGTTTTATAGATATCCGCCGAAATGGGTATCATGTTGAGACAATAGATGAAATGAATGTGGAATATCTTTGTATTACAAAGAATATTTCTGGCCAGAAATGCATTGTAGAAAAGTTACTAACTTTATCTCCTGGCTTATATTATTCAAAGATTAGTACAATTGAAGCACACTCTATCGTAAACCAGAAGTTTACTGATTCAAATACTTTTGTGCTTTGGCATGGCCGTTTGGGCCATCCTGGATCAATAATGATGAGACGAATTACTGAAAATTCGAGTGGGCATCCATTAAAGAACCTGAAAATTCTTACAAATAATGAATTTTCTTGTGATGCTTGTTATCAAGGCAAAATGATCACTAGACCATCACCAATGAAGGTTGGCATTGAGTCCCCTACCTTCTTAGAACATATACATGGGGATATATGTGGACCTATTCACCCACCAAGTGGGTTGTTTAGATATTTTATGGTCCTAATAGATGCATCTTCAAGATGGTCTCATGTGTACCTATTATCATCTCACAACCTGGCGTTTGTAAAGTTATTAGCCCAAATAATTCGATTAAGGGCACAATTCTCAGATTATCCTATAAAGGCTATTCGCCTTGATAATGCTGGAGAATTCTCATCTCAAGCTTTTGATGATTACTGTCTATCAGTTGGGATAAAAGTTGAACATCCGGTAGCTTATGTTCATACTCAAAATGGCCTTGCAGAGTCATTTATTAAACGACTGCAATTGATAGCAAGACCACTACTTATGAAAACAAAATTGCCCACTACTGTTTGGGGCCATGCTATCTTGCACGCAGCATCACTTATCCGCCTCAGACCAACACATTATAATAAATATTCTCCGTCACAATTATTTTTTGGTCATGAACCAAATATTGCCCATCTACGAATTTTTGGATGTGCTGTATATGTGCCAGTAGCACCACCACAGCGCAGTAAGATGGGCCCCCAAAGAAGGTTAGGAATATATATTGGGGTTGAATCACCCTCTATTATTCGCTATCTTGAACCATAGACGGGAGATTTATTTACTGCTCGATTTGCAGATTGTCGATTTGATGAAACAAATTTCCCACAATTAGGGGGAGAGAAAAAGGAAATCAAAAGAGAAATTGTGTGAAAAGTTTCATCATTATCTCACTTTGATCCACGTACTGCTATATGTAATCAGGAGGTCCAGAAGATCATCCATTTACAGAATATAGCAAATCAAATGCCAGACGCATTTACAGATTTGAAAAGGATAACTAAGTCACATATCCCTGCAGAGAATGTGCCTATCCGAATTGATGTCCTAGCAGGACCATCTATTAGCATGAGAGCTAGTGAACCTAAAGCACGCCTGAAGCGTGGTAGGCCTATGGGTTCTAAGGATCGAAATCCTAGAAAAAGAAAATCGATAAATGATCAAAATGATATTATGAAGGGATCTCCTAAAGAGACCCAAGATCTGATTAGTTATGAGATTCCTGAAGAAATCAATAAACCCAAGACTCAAGTGAGCGAAGAACTTTTAATAAGTTCTACTGGTGATGTGATTAATTTAAATCGATCTAAAATAGTGGTGGATAATATTTTTACATATAATGTTGCACTTAACATTATGCAAGATAATGAGGATTTTGAACCCCGATCTGTCAAAGAATGTTAACAAAGATCTGATTGGCCAAAATGGCAAGGGGCAATTCAATCAGAATTGAACGCACTTGCTAAAAGAGAGGTTTTTGGACCAGTAGTCCAAACACCTGCTAGTATAAAACCAGTTGGTCATAAATGGGTTTTTGTGCGAAAAAAGAATGAGCAAAATGAAGTTGAAAGATACAAGGCTCGCCTTGTCGCACAAGGATTCTCACAACGACCTGGAGTCGATTATGAAGAAACATATTCACCCGTTATTGATGCCATAACATTTCGATATATCATCAGTTTAGCCTTACGTGAAAGGCTTGAAATACATATGATGGATGTGGTTACAACTTATCTGTACGGGTCACTTGATAATGAGATTTACATGAAAATCCCTGAAGGATTTAAAATGCCTGAAGCATATTCAAAATCTCGGGAAATGTACTCAATCAGATTACAAAGATCTTTGTACGGTTTAAAACAATCTGGGCGCATGTGGTATAATCGCCTCAGTGAATATTTGTTGAAAGAGGGTTACATAAATGATGTCATTTGTCCATGTATTTTTATAAAGAAAATGGCATTAGAATTTGTTATACTTGCTGTTTATGTTGATGACATAAATCTTGTTGGAACTCCAGAAGAGCTCCAAAAGGCAATTGAATATCTTAAGAAAGAATTTGAGATGAAAGATCTTGGAAAGACAAAACTTTGCCTTGGACTGCAAATTGAATATTTAGCAAATAGGATCTTTATGCATCAATCTGCCTATACAGAAAGGGTCTTAAAACGCATTTACATGGACAAAGCGCACCCATTGAGTACACCAATGGTTGTTCGATCACTTGAAGTGAATAAGGACTCATTCCGACCTCCAGAAGAGGATGAGGAACTCCTGGGTCCTGAAACACCCTATCTCAGTGCAATTGGTGCACTTATGTATCTTGCTAATGCTACAAGGCCTGACATAGCATTTTCTGTTAATTTACTAGCAAGATATAGCTCTTCTCCTACACGGAGACATTGGAATGGGATTAAGCATATATTGCGATATTTAAAGGGAACTCTTGATATGGGTTTGTTTTATGCTAACAAAGATAGTGCAGATCTTGTTGGTTATGCAGATGCAGGTTATTTATCTGATCCCCATAAAGCTAGATCTCAAACAGGGTACGTGTTTACATGTGGAGGTACTATCATATCATGGCGCTCCACAAAACAATCTATTGTTGCTACTTCTTCAAATCATGCTGAAATAATAGCTATTCATGAAGCAAGTAGGGAATGCGTATGGTTGAGATCAATAATTCATTTTATTCGAGAAAAATGTGGTTTGGAATGTGAGAAAAGACCCACAATTTTATACGAAGATAATGCTGCATGCATAGCCCAATTGAAGGGAGGATTTATAAAAGGAGATAGAACAAAGCACATTTCACCAAAATTATTCTACACACACGATCTTCAGAAAAATGGTGACATTAATGTGCAACAAATCCGTTCAAGACAATCCGGCAGATTTATTCACCAAATCATTACCAACTTCAACTTTTGAGAAGATGGTATACATGATTGGAATGCAGAGATTTAAATATTTGAAACAAGGTTTTTATCAGGGGGAGTAAAATACGCGATGTACTCTTTTTTTCCTTATTAAGGTTTTTCCCATAGGGTTTTCCTTATAAGGTTTTTAATGAGGCAGCTAGCAATGCGTATTACTAAATATGTGTACTCTTTTTCCGTCACTAGGATTTTTTTCCCACGGGATTTTTCCTAGTAAGGTTTTAACGAGGCACATTATCTTTTAATGAACATCCAAGGGGGAGTGTTATGAATATATTATATTATGGATGTTTATTTAGTTCTCCGTTGTAAATAAACGTCCTGAAGAAGTTTATCCATATGAGACTCCGCCATAAATACATTTATCTATTTAGTACTCTATTGGAAATAAGCCTCCTGAAAAAGCTTATCCTTTCGGTACTCCGTTATGGATAAATATTACCCATGATAGAAGATTATCTATATCTGGCACAACAGTTTAGATCAGCAGCTTACAAACAACTTGCAGCAGCAGCTTACACAGCAGCTTACACAGCAGCTTGTAGCAGCAGCTTACACAGCAGCTTACAAGCAGCTTGCAGTAACAGCTTACACAACAGCTTCCTTTCTTCTATAAATAGAGGAGAATTCAGTTCATTATGTACAAAAGTTTGAAGTTTGAATAATATATCAGTTTCTCTCTATACTTGTCTTTACTTTACAGTCTTTATTTTATAACACTTATCTTATATATGAATAATTGCAGCTCACAAATCCATTTCCAGACCTGGCAATTTCTTATATATAGCTTACCCATTTCTATTTATGTTTGTGGGGTGACTGATTTTTTATTTTTAACTCACTCAACTCATTATTCATTATAGGGAAATTTAAATTGTTATCAAATCATCTTGTAATACCTTTTACTATGGTTAACTTCGGTAATTTTAGTTCTAAAAAGCTCTTAATATAGTGACTGTATCAAATACTATTTGGGTTAGTAAAATACTTGCACAATATTTTACGAGGTAGTTTGGTAAAGTCAGTTGAAAAAAGACATATGTTTTGTTAGTTTTATCTCTGCAATGATAAACGCTGAACTTCTTCCGTATTGCATGTGCTACTGCTTGGAAAATGTTAACCGATATTACAAGTGATTCTTGTCTTCATCACAGAGCAATACTTTTTAAGCAAGACTTACCATGCTACTCTTTACGCTATCAAACAATATTTATCGAAATAAAAAACGCTCTAATCCAAAGTGTTGGGCCCGGGCGAGCCGGGGCCCATCCCATCTAGTTTAATACTGTATACGGTCAAAACCAGTTAGTCCTTCGTACGAACTGGTCGAAATGGTAATGCATTGGATTGAAGATCAGGTTGAGGTCCGAAGTCAGGTCATCAAGCTTTGAGCCCTAGGGACCGATCAATGTCGAGCTCGATATCATTATCGAGCTCGAATCCAAATTGAACTATGATGAAGTTATCGAGCTTACGAGGCAGAGACCGACCAACATTGTCCCCGAATCAATACAGGCTCCGAATCAGAATCGAGCTCGAGTCAAGATCGAGTACTCGAGTCGGTATCGAGCTCGAGTCAAATATCGAGCTCATAGATAAGAGCCGTTGCAACCGCACTAGGGGAGAGAATCCTAGCAGGAATTATGGAAAAGCTAATTTATCATGGGTCTTCCACTGTGTATTTTTAATTGTATCTAAAGTAGGATCCCTCTACTATAAAGGGGTTGGTTATTATTTCTGTAGGCACCAAGTTTCTACATACATGGTAACTGAGAGATCATACACTCCTATATTGAAGAGTTATCCTTTTTTAGCTACATAGATTTATTCATCTTGCTTAATCCATAAATCATCTTCTTTCCAACTTTGCTTATTTTTCTTTGCAATCAATATTCGATATTTCCATTTTACTCTTACGATTTGTGTCAAGTTATACCACATACCCTTAGAACTACGTACAAATTCAACTCTATCCATTTTTCGGGTAAACAGTTTGGCGCCCACCGTGGGGGCTAAGGATAACAGTGGTTATTTGATACAAATCCGCAAAACACGCCATTTTACGCTTGTTTCCGGAAGTATTTTTGATTTCAGATTAGCAACGACTAACTATCAATTAAATGGCCTTACCTATCGACAATGAAGCTGGTCTTCAAGATGAGAACAACAACTTGATTCCCAAGACCGAAAGGCCGCTTGTCGACGCCGCTGAGGCTCGAGTCGAAGTGCCATTAGACGTTAATTCGCATGTGGCCATTGAGGCAAGCCTACATTCTGAACCTGAAAATAGCATTCATGGTAGCACTCGATCTGCAGCTCGAGATACCCATAACGTCGAAGAAAACGGCGTCAGCTAGCGCATGATTTTCGAAAAGTTGCAAGCTCAACAAGCAGCAATAGCTCAGTTACAGAGTCAAACCCAGATATCGAGCAGGCCGGAGCCCAGTCCACCTCGAGAAATCGCCCATAGAATGGATCCAGCTATAGTAAGGTCAAATGAGCAAGAGTCGGGGACTAATCCCAAAATTGCTAAGATATTCGAAGAACTGACCAAACGAATAGAATGATGTGAAAGGAGGATCGAGGCAAACGACAAAAAGGTGAAAACATATAACTCCAGGGTTGATCAGATCCCGGGGGCACCAACGATATTGAAGGGCTTAGATTCCAAAAAATTCATACAAAAGCCTTCCCCCCCAAGCGCGGCTCCTAAACCAATCCCAAACAAATTCCGAATGCTCGAGATTCCTAAATATAATGGAACTACCGACCCCAATGAACATGTTGCCTCTTACACATGTGCCATCAAAGGGAACGACCTAGAGGACGATGAAATCAAATCCATATTATTGAAGAAATTCGGTGAAACCCTGTCAAAGGGAGCAATGATATGGTATCACAATTTACCATATAATTCTATCGATTCTTTTGCTATGCTTGTAGATTCCTTCGTAAAAGTACACACCGGGGCCATAAAGGTCGAGATCAGGAAGTCGGACCTGTTCAAGGTAAGACAAAAGGATAACGAGATGCTAAGGGAATTCGTATCCCGATTTCAAATGGAACGAATGGATCTGCCACCAGTCACAGACGATTGGGCTGTTCAGGCTTTCATTCAAGGTTTGAACGAACGAAGATCGACGGCTTCACGGCGGTTGAAGCATAACCTGATCGAGTACCCAGCTATTACTTGGGCCGATGTGCATAATCGGTACCAATCAAAAATTAGAGTCGAAGACGATCAGTTGGGGTTTGAACCCGCTGCTAGAAGGGATATCAATCGAGAACAAGGTCCGATCAGGGACCGATACAGACCGTATAGTGGAAACCACATAATCAATGAATCGAGACGTAACCCCGGATAAGGCAATAAAAGAAGTGATCGAGGTCAAGGGTCTCGGGGGCTGATGAATAGAAATGGGTTCGACAGGCCTACCGGACCTAAGGAAGCACCACGATTATCGGAGTGTAACTTTAGCATTGATGCATCCGCCATCGTGTCGGCTATCGGACGCATCAAAGACACTAAATGGCCTAGACCCATGCAGACCGATCCTGCACAGAGGAATCCCAATCAAATATGCGAATATCATGGCACCCATGGCCACAGAACGGAAGATTGCAGGCAACTAAGAGAGGAGGTAGCCCGGTTATTCAATAAAGGGAACCTTCAAGAATTTTTAAGCGACAGGGCCAAAAACCATTTCAAAAATAGGGATTTCGGCAAACAAAATGAACAGGAAGAACCACAACACATCATCCACATGATCATCGGCGGCGTCGATACCCCTCAAGGGCCGATGCTTAAACGCACTAAGACATCAGTTATGAGAGAAAAACGACCTCGAACTTAGGATTACGCACCCATAGGAACCTTGTCCTTTAATGATGAAGATGCAGAAGGAGTCATGCAACCTCATAACGATGCACTGGTAATATCCTTACTTATGAATAAAACTAAAGTTAAGCGTATGTTAATTGATCCAGGTAGCTCGACCAACATTATTAGATCGAAGGTTGTAGAACAACTCGGTCTACAGGATCAAGTTGTACCCGCAACCCTGGTTCTAAATGGATTCAATATGGCATGTGAAACTACCAAAGGCGAGATAATTCTGCTGATAAACGTAGCTAAGACCATCCAGGAAACGAAGTTCCACGTAATCGAAGGCGACATGAGGTACAACGCTCTTTTTGGAAGGCCATGGATCCACAATATGAGAGTTGTACCTTCGACCCTACACCGGGTTCTTAAATTCCCAACATCGAAGGGAGTCAAAATAGTGTACGGAGAACAACCGGCCGCGAGAGAAATATTTGCAGTCAAAGAAGCAATTCCGATATCCTTACCTTCATCAACAAAGGGTTCGGACACAAAAGGGGAACACAATGTCAAATAGCAATCACAAACGTCAGCCTCAACCCAACCATAAAATCAGAAGATCGACGAAGATGATGATCAAAGGATCCCTCGATCTTTCGTGGTTCCCGATGATTCCGATGCCACCCAATCAACTATTGAAGAATTGTATCAAGTCATACTACTCGAGCATTTGCCCGAACGAAAGGTATACCTGGGAACGGGATTAACCCCCGAACTCAGGAAAAGGCTTATTCAATTTCTTATCGATAACATAGATTGTTTTGTGTGGTCCCATTTAGATATAACAGGGATCCCACCGATATAATAACGCATCGGCTAAGCGTGGACCCTAGGTTCAAACTGGTGAAGCAAAAGAGAAGACCCTAGTCCGAGGTAAAGCACACATTCATAAAGGACGAGGTAACTAAACTTCTTAAAATAGGGTCCATTCGGGAGGTGAAATATCCCGAATGGTTAGCCAATGTAGTTGTAGTCCCTAAAAAGGTGAACAAACTTAGAATGTGTGTAGATTATAAGAATTTAAACAAAGCGTGCCTCAAAGATTCTTTTTCGCTGCCCAACATCGATCACATGATTCTTTTCCGCTGCCCAACACCGACCACGAGGTCCTTACTTTTCTCGATGCCTATTTCGGGTATAATCAAATCCAAATGAACCCGGAAGAACAGGAAAAGACTTCATTTGTCACCAAGTATGGAATATATTATTATAATGTGATGCCCTTCGGGCTAAAAAATGCAGGAGCTACTTACCAATGCCTAGTAAATAAAATGTTCGAAGAACAAATAGGTAAATCAATGGAAGTTTATATTGACGACATGTTAGTTAAGCCCCTGTGTGCAGAGGAACATTTGGTTTATTTGCAGGAAACGTTCGAGATTTTAAGGAAATACAACATGAAGCTCAACCCCGAGAAATGTGCTTTCTGGGTCGGTTCGGGCAAGTTCCTTGACTTCATAGTATCGAATCGGGGGATCGAGAACAACCCCGATAAAATCAAGGCCATCGAAGACATCACCGTTGTGGACGGTGTAAAAGCCGTACATAAGCTAACTTAGGCCAATTCATTTCGAGGTCGTCAGATCGAAGTCACAGATTTTCTCTCTACTCAAAAAGAAGAACGATTTCGCCTGGACCCCGGAATGCCAATAGGCATTAGAGGAATTGAAGCGATATCTATCGAGACCACCACTGCTTCATACTCCAAAAGCAGACGAGAAACTTTGCTTGTACTTGGCAGCATCGGAAATCGCGGTAAGTGGTGTCCTAGTTCGAGAAGAGCAAGGTACGCAATTTCCCATTTATTATGTAAGTCGAATCTTAGGGGAAGAAGAAAGTATATATCCACACTTAGAGAAATTAGCACTTGCACTGATAAGCGCCTCTAGAAAGTTATGACCATACTTTCAATGTCACCCCATATGTGTATTAGCCACTTACCCACTTCGTAATATTTTGCACAAGCCCGAACTATGAGGCCGATTAGCCAAATGGGACGTCCAACTCAGTGGGTACGATATCGAATATCAACCCCGGACGGCCATCAAGTCTCAAATTTTAGTGGACTTCATGGCCGATTTCACGCCAACCCTCGTACCCGAAGTCGAAAAGGAACTCTTGTTGAAATCGGGTACATCATCGGGGGTATGGACCCTTTTCACAGACGGGGCTTCGAACGTGAAGGGATCCAGGCTAGGCATCGTCTTAAAGTTGCCTACAAGTAGCACTATTAGGCAATCTATCAAAACTACTAGGTTGACTAATAATGAGGTCGAGTATGAGGTCATGATTGCAGGTCTCGAGCTAGCTAAAAGCTTGGGAGCAGAAGTTGTTGAAGCCAAGTGTGACTCTTTACTCGTGGTAAATCAAGTAAACAAAACCTTTGAAGATCGAGAGGATAAAATGCAAAGGTATTTGGACAAACTACAAGCAAATTTGCACCGTTTCAAAGAGTAGACTTTACAGCATGTACCCCGAGAACAAAACAGTGAGGTTGATGCACTTGCAAATTTGGGATCATCGGTCGAGGAAGATGAGATAAGCTCGGGGACTGTCGTTCAACTCTCGAGATCCGTGATCGAGGAAGGTCATGCCGAGATAAATTCTACAAGCTTAACCTGGGATTGGAGGAATAAGTATATTGAATACTTGCAGATCGTAACGCTCCCATCAGACCCTAAAAATTCGAGGGCCCTACGAACCGAAGCTGCTCGATTCACATTGACTGCAGATGGAATATTATACCGAAGGACATTCGATGGACCATTGGCATTATGCTTAGGTCCAGGAGACACCGACTATATCCTACGTGAGATTCACGAGGGTACTTATGGAAATCATTCTGGTGCCGATTCATTAGTCCGAAAAATAATCAGAGCAGGATATTATTGGATCAATATGGACAAAGATGCAAAGGAGTTTGTTCGAAAATATGACAAATGTCAAAGATTTGCACCGATGATCCATCGGCCCGGAGAGCAACTTCACTTAGTCCTATCCCCATGGCCATTCATGAAATGGGGAATGGATATCGTTGGCCCTTTGCCATCGACCCCAGGTAAAGCTAAGTTTATTTTATTTATGACTGGCTATTTCTCTAAATGGGTTGATGCACAGGCGTCCGAAAAAATAAAGGAGAAAGAGGTTATAGACTTCATCTGGGATCATATCGTATGTCGATTTGGGATGCCCGCTGAAATAGTATGTGACAATGGTAAATAATTTATCGGCAGCAAAGTAACGAAATTCCTCGAAGATTGCAAAATAAAAAGGATATTATCAACACCATATCACCCTAGTGGGAACGGACAGGCCGAATCGACAAACAAGACTATCATTCAAAACCTAAAGAAAAAGTTGAACGACGCTAATGGAAGATGGAGAGAAATTCTACCCGAAGTTCTTTGGGCATATCGAACAATATCAAAATCTAGTACGGGGGCAACCCCGTTTTCCTTAGTATATGGCTCTGAAGCCTTGATCCCAGTCGAAGTCGGGGAACTCAGCGCCAGGTTTCGATATACAACAGAAGAGTCAAATCACGAGGCTATGAATACTAGCCTCAAATTATTGGATGAAAAATGAGAAGCTGCTCTCGTCCAATTGGCCGCCCAAAATCAACGGATCGAAAGATACTATAATCGAAGAACTAATCTTCGCCATTTTAAAATTGGGGACTTAGTGCTAAGGAAAGTCACCCTCAGCACCCAAAATCCAAATGAAGGAAAACTGGATCCAAAATGGGAAGGACCGTATTAGGTTCTCGAAAACGTCAGTAAAGGATCCTACAAGCTCGGTATTATAAACGGCAAACAACTACCAAGTAATTGGAATGTGTCGCACCTAAAGCGATACTAATGCTAAGGTACGACCCTCCCATGTTCGTTGATATTTCAAAACTAACCCTTGCAGGAGTTCGATCAGGAACAAGGATGGATCATTCAACACGAAGCCCTAGGTCTGAAAGCATGCGTTGCACTCTTTTTTCCTTAGACCGATTTTATCCCAAATGGGTTTTTTGGCAAGGTTTTTAATGAGGCAACCTTTGATCGTGCTAACTTAGAACAATTCAACAGTATCCGACTAACTTAGAACAATTCAACAGTATTCGAGGCCCCTTTACAATCGACCTTGAATACTGGGGGGCATCACCGGGGGCTATTTCCCTCGAATATCAAGTTTGATGCAAGAAAGTTACTTCATAACAACAGGGTTCCGATAGGAAAAATTGTAAGATCCAAATGGTCAAAACGAACCATGCTCATGTAGTTGGCCCGAGCCCTGACACAAAACATGAACACATGTATAATGATTTGCAAAGAAAAATTTCTTATTTACCGATATATTATATCGAAGAAAAATTCCTCTATTTCGAGATTTATTATGCAAACAGGCTCAAGGGCCGACCATTACTTCGAGTTCGAGCAAGCACTCTCCCGACCATTACTTCGAGTTCGAGCAAGCACTCTCTCAACCATTAAGCCTACGGGCTACACCATTTCGAGTTCGAGCAAACAGACACTCGACCATTAAGCCTACGGGGTACATTACTTCGAGTTCGAATCACTCACTCGACCACTAAGCCTACGGGCTACTCTTATTTCGAGTTCGAACAAACACTCACTCGACCATTAAGCCTACGGGCTACATTACTTTGAGTTAGAATCACTCACTCGACTACTAAGCCTACGGGCTACTCTTATTTTGAGTTCGAGCAAACACTCACTCAACCATTAAGCCTACGGGCTACATTACTTCGAGTTCGAATCACTCACTCGACTAATAAGCCTACGGGCTACGTCACTTCGAGTTTGAGCAAGCACTCACTCGACTACTAAGCCTACGGGCTACTCTTATTTCGAGTTCGAGCAAACACTCACTCGACCATTAAGCCTACATGCTACATTACTTCGAGTTCGAATCACTCGCTCGACTAATAAGTCTACGGGCTACATCATCTCGAGTTTGAGCAATCACTCACTCGACCGTTAAGCCTACGGGCTACATTACTTCGAGTTCGAATCACTCACTTGACTAATAAGCCTACGGGCTACGTCACTTCGAGTTTGAGCAAGCACTCACTCGACTACTAAGCCTACGGGCTACTCTTATTTCGAGTTCGAGCAAACACTCACTCGACCATTAAGCCTACATGCTACATTACTTCGAGTTCGAATCACTCGCTCGACTAATAAGTCTACGGGCTACATCATCTCGAGTTTGAGCAATCACTCACTCGACCGTTAAGCCTACGGGCTACATTACTTCGAGTTCGAATCACTCACTCGACTACTAAGCCTATGGGCTACTCTTATTTTGAGTTCGAGCAAACACTCACTCGACCATTAAGCCTACGGGCTTCTTATTTCGAGTTCTTGCAAACACTCACTCGACTAATAAGCCTACGGGCTACATTACTTCAAGTTCAAGCAATCACTCAACTCGACTACTAAGCCTATGGGATACTTTATTTCGAGTTTGAGCAAGCACTCACTCGGTTATAAAGGCTACAAGATCCAAATTCGGTCAAATTGCCTAAAGCCTTATGAAAACCTTCATAAGGCATGAATGAAACAAAATCTTCTCAAGGCAGTGAATAAAACAGAGGCGAGTCAGGAAAAGAAAAGATCTTTATATATACAAGAATATTTACAATGTCCGAAAAGGACGCTACAACAAAAACCAAGATGAAAACTAAGGGCTAAGTTTCTTGGTTATCTACGGGGGCAGTCTCTTCTCCATCGGGCTCCTCCCCGCTCTCCGACCCACTCTTGCTCCCATCTTCGGTGAGATCGAAACCTCGAGCATGGATCTCTTCAAGGGTCTCCCTCCAAGATTGGCATTTAGCAAGTTCAGCAACCCATTGTACTCGATTGTTGGTGGTCCCGGTTGCCTCTCTTGCTTATACCTGAGCAGCTTCAGCATCCGCCAGATAGACGGCCACTAATGCATCCGTATAGGACTTTGCTTTTTCGACATCAGATTTGGCCTTGGCAAGTTCGGAGGCCAACCGAGCCTCGAGTTCCTCTATTCTTCTCGCTTGAACCAAGCTCTTCTCCTTCATGCCTTGAAGTTGGCTTGCAGTCGGTGACAATTGGGCCCAAACAGTTTCCTTTTCTGCAGCAAGACGGTCCATGCCATCTTTCCATCCCATGGTCTCTGCCCTTATTATATCAACTTCCTTACGAAGCTGCCCGATAGTCTCGAGTTTCTCCTACAACTGTGAGATCGAAATATTAGCCTCCAATCCTGAATCAAGCCCATGAGTTCTTAATATTATCATTACCTGCTCGGTCAGGTCGGTCTGGTCTTGATGAGCCTTGGCCAACTCATCTCGAAGGCCTTTGATTTCTTCATCTCTTTGCCCGGAAAGGAGTCTGAGGGCGTTCCTCTCCTCCGTAACCCATTGGAGGTCGGCCTCGAACCGATGCAGCTCAGCTCGAGATCGAGAACATGCTTCTCGATGAACCGCCACAGCCTGCGAAGAAAGAAGAAAAGAAGTTAGAAAAGAATAGCAAACATAAAAGTAATATCAATGAAGAGAGTTAAAGCTTACCCGATTCAGAGCTTGCTGCACTTCGCAGAAAAGGCTCGACACATCACTAGGGCCAGCAGCGTCCTCAACCCCAGTAAACAAATCACAGAAGGGGTCCTCCCCTTCATGAGACCTGCTCATCTCGAAGGCCCCCAAAGCTTGGGCTTCCCGAATCGCCCCTTTGAAAAAGGCAGGGAGAGAGTGGGGGAGTCTCCGATTACTATTGCCCCAAGCGACTCGCTTGAAGCATTCTCCTCAGTTCGGAGAGCTTCAGGACCGGCCCCTTCCGATATACCCACCGTTTGTTGACTTCGGTGGGAAGCATTCTCGATCTCTAATGATTCGGGGACTCTGCCCGAACCTTCCTCTGATATCTCCTCAGTCTGAGGCGGAACTTTATAAATCACCATCGATTCAGCTGCCTTTGGGGCATCGATGGTTTTCTTCATTCGGGCCACCAACACGGACCCGTCGTTTTCTTCTTCTTCGTCTTCATCCCTTAGACACAAAACTGATTCTACGATCAAAGGAATGGTATTCTTCCTCGGCTTACGAGCCATCCTCGTCTTCGGTTTTGGATCTTCAGAAGCGGAGGCCCTTTTTCTCTTATTATCCTTCACCGGCTTTGGATTAGAGGCCGAAGCCTCTTCCTCGACGGATGAGGGCCTCAAAACTGCATCTTTGCCCACACCAACATACAGAAAAATTGATTTAAGTATATAGAAAGCATCTCGTTCGAACTACCAAAGATACGAGAAAGAGGCTCACCATGATTTTTGGCTTCCCATCGGCCCTTTGACAAATCACGCCACGAGCACTCGACGTATGTGGAGGTCGAAGCTAAATCCCGTACCCAGTTCTTGAGGTCGGGGACTGCACCGGGCATCCAAGGAACCGCTGCATCACAAAAGGGGGATATCGGTGAGAAAAGAAATGAAGGGGGAAAATAGTAGGAGATAACAACAGAATTACACTTACGCTTCATGTTCCACTCCTCGGGAAAAGGCATCTTTTCAGTCGAAATCAGGTCCGAAGTCTTTACTCGAACGAACCTGCCCATCCAGCCTCGATCCATGTCCTCGTCTATGCTCGAGAACAGAACCTTGGTAGACCGACACTGAAGTTTTATCAACCCGCCTCGAAAGAGACGAGGGCAGTTCACGAAGTAACGGATCAAAATAACGATCCGCCAAAAAGAAGGATGGATCTGGCCTAGGTTTATTTGGTATTGATGGAACAAATCTATAATAACAGGGTCAAGGGGACATAACGTGAAAGGGTAAGTATACACACATAAAAACCCTTTCATGTAAGTGGTGATATCTTCTTTAGAAGACGGGATTACTATTTCTTTGTTCTCCCAATTGGAATCTTTCTTTAGCTGTTCGAGGTGCCTCTTGGTTATCGAACATATATACCTCGATACTGACTCACATCGGCCTGGAACCGACGAGCCTTTGTCGACCTTAAAATCAGAGGTAAGAACACACGCCCCAGGAACGCACTCCTCAGGCCGTGGCTCTACCGGTGTTTTGTCAGCGGCAGGCTGTGAAGAAGAAGCTTTTTCTTTCTAAGAAATGGTTTTTGATATTTTTGACATTTTTGGATTTAAAGATCGAGAATAGAATAAGGTAACAAATATTTGTTGTTTTTGAAGAAAGATTTTGCAGAGAAGAATCACAAATTTGCAAATGAATTTAGAAGGTGTGAGAAAGAAGTTTGAAAATTTAGAGTTTGAAGATGTAAAAGTGATTAAAAGTGAAAAGGGGTTATTTATAGGTAGAGCAAAGGTGGTTCAATTTCGATAATGGCCGACCATCGTCTGACACGCATTAAATGCCTAGGTAAACTGAACCGATGGGACAGTCATCACGTACGTCATGATCGGACTCGTTGCAAACGTCAGTATATATCTAATCGTACCGTTGAAAAATCATGTCGGTTCTCGCTACATCTTTCCCAAAAAACGAGGGGACTATCTGTATACGGTTAAAACTGGTTAGTCCTTCGTACGAACTGGTCGAAATGGTAATGCATTGGATCGAAGATCAGGTTGAGGTCCGAAGTCAGGTCATCAAGCTTCGAGCCCTAGGGACCGATCAATGTCGAGCTCGATATCATTATCGATCTCGAATCCAAATCGAACTATGATCAAGTTATCGAGTTTACAAGGCAGAGACCGATCAACATTGTCCCCGAATCAATACAAGGCTCCGAATCAGAATCGAGCTCGAGTCGGTATCGAACTCGAGTCAAATATTGAGCTCATAGACAAGAGCCGTTGCAATCGCACTAGGGGAGAGAATCCTGGCATGAATTATGGAAAAGCTGATTTATCATGGGTCTCCCACTATGTATTTTTAATTGTATCTAAAGTAGGATCCTTCCACTATAAATGGATTGGTTATTATTTCTGTAGGCACCAAGTTTCTACATACATGGTAACTGAGAGATCATATACTCCTATATTGAAGAGTTATCCTTTTTTAGTTACATAAATTGATTCATCTTGCTTAATTCATAAATCATCTTCTTTCCAACTTTGCTTATTTTTCTTTACAATTAATATTCGATATTTCCATTTTACTCTTACGATTTGTGTCAAGTTATACCACATACCCTTAGAACTATGTACAAATTCAACTCTATCCATTTTTCGGGTTAACAAATACTAGCTGTACAACTTTAATACGCAAGCTAAATCTCTAGAAGAAAAACATCATTTCTGTTAGTATAGTATCATAAGTTACCAATTTTCTTCGTCTTTAATATTTTTATAAACTACTTTAAGTTTGCAGTTCTGCACATTTAATTGCATCCTCTAAGATAAGTTAGTTATAAGTATGTGGATAATGCTATTTCCATCATTCCATGTCTAACTCTCTCAGACCTTGTTTGATGCTCTATAATTCTGGCAAGTCTTAGTTAAATCTTTGTTTTAGCAGCATATTAGTTCTTCTTGATCATCCAAAAGATTCCGTCTAAAGCAGCATTACCGGTTTGGCAGAGGTGGAGCCAGGATTTCAAGCTTATGGGTTCGGGATTCTAATTGTTTGAAGTTACTGAGTTCTAAATTAATAATTTATACATATTCAATAGAATTTTTAAGACAAATACATGATTTAAACCAAAGCTACTGGGTTCGGTCGAACTCGCTCCCAATACTCTAGCTATGCCCAGCAGTTTGGTTCTTAAGAAATCCATCAGCGTTAAGTATTACTACATGTACAAGGATGGCTAAGCTATTACAGCACCTTTTCCAACGACTTATTAGTACAAAATTACTCCTATCTAAGGCATGTTTATTACTTAAATACAAATAATTGCGAATTGTGGTACAAATATAATTAGGTGGCAAGTTGGCAACTACTCCCTCCGGTGCACAATAAGTGACCAATTTATCTTTTTATTTTAGTGCAAAATAAGTGTCCATTTATATAATCAAGAAAAAATTTAATTTATTTTTCCAAAATTACCCTTATGTACGTATCCCTAAAAAGTCTTTTTACTCTTCACATTAACTATGCTGTAATATTTAATTAAGGGTAGTTTAGTCACAATTTTGTATTTTCTTAGTGGGTGTTCACAAAACAAATTGGTCACTTATTGTGGATCGAAAAGAGAGTACCTAATATTATCTATAATTACCTCGATTTTTTCCACTTTAGGCCAAATAAAGGCTATTAATCTACATTTTCTCGACACACGTGAAATGATTTCTTAAAGATAGCAGCTTAACAAAAGTAAAGAATCGTCATGCTGGACATTGTCTTTTTTCATTAAAATTATAGTATGTACTAATATATGAAGATGGAAAACGTTTCCGGTCCATGTATTTGATTTACATATATCTTTCTTTACCCGGTACCACCAACCATTCCTATCTCTCAATGACGAATTCATAGTTTAATGTAGCTGAATTTAAATAGTTTAATGTCATTGAATTTAAAGTGATTTGTAGCAGTGACGAAAATAAAAATTTTATCAAGGGAATTCGAAAAGTAAAAAAAAAGTGATCACGTGAAGAAGTCAAGGGAATTAAACATGTAACATATTTAAATGAAAAATAATTGACCTTGCATACACAGTATAATTTTCAAGAAAAGGGGGTTCGGCTGAACCCCTTCTGCCCACCTAACTCCGCACCTGAATTATAATTTCACATATTTTAATAGTATATCTATCTATATATATATATGATATTTATAGAAAGTTAAAAAAAAAACAGTAAATATCTAGATATTTCTTTCTTGCCCTTTTGATTACATATCCATCTTTATCATAATCATAATTATCATAATTACATTATTAAGGAAGCAAACATGGCATATTTATTACTGTACACCTTTAAGATTCGAAGTAAATCTGGTCTTCATTTGACCAACAATATTATGACGAATAGATAGAGCATCATATTCTAAATACTATAGTTTATTAATTTGTTAACCTTTTGCTTGTTTGGTGAGGTTTCAACCGAATAAAATGTGGCATGTACGTTTCAACTTACCGGATTCTTGACTTTCTAAATTCTTTGGAACGTTTGGTCATAAATTTTGTCAAAATATATTTAGGTTTTTATTTGGCAAATACATATTTGTTTATAAATTTTATTCATATTTTGGCAAACTTTCAAAACCCAAATCTCAAAACCAGCTCAAGAGCTAATTTTGGCCCAAAATATTACTATTACATTTTTTAAAAATTGTCCCAAATTTTTGTATTTTAAAAAAGAGCCCACTATTTATTATTTTGTAACAATGTTGCTTCGTCTTCTCGGTCATCTGATAGTGTATTATGTAATTCATTATAAAAATGATAATTTTGTACTAAATTTATTAATGTTCAGGACTATGGTTTGCGATAATATAATGAATGTTATTGATGAAGGTATTGTTAGGTATTTGTGATAGTTTTTAGAACTTGTGGGTATAAGACATGTTTCATGTTTATTAAAAAAAAGTGAAATATATTTTGAAAACTAATGTACTAACACATTTTCATATTCAAACCAAACTTCACCCAAATTAGATTTTTCAAACCAAATTTGGGAATCTATGGCCAAACGCTAGCTTAATCTAATTACCACATTTGATTGGGTTTTTTTCCTCAATTGTTGTTCTAGCAGTTGTCACGAATCGGAATTCCCACCCTCGGGATCGTAATGGCGCCTAACATTTCACTTGGTAGGCAAACCAATGTTAGAAGAGTTTTAAACCATTTTCAACAAATCAAATTAACTGATGCCAATTAAATTGAAATAACTGTAATAGAACTGAAATAAAGTGCGAAAAGTCAAAACAACCGAAATATCTAAATACAACTTAAAACTGGTGTCACAAGTGTACGGGCGACTAGAATAATACATACAATGGTCTGAATGAAAGTAAACTGTCTAGAAAGAAGTAAAACAGCTAGGATAAAGTAGAAGGGACTTCAGGGTTGCGGACGCCGAGCAGCTGTACCTCAAGTCTCTGTCAAATGTCCGATCCGAACTATCTACTGACCGCCGCTAGAACCGACTCCAAATTTTGCACAAGAAGTGCAGAGTGTAGTATGAGTACAACCGATCCCATGTACTTTGTAAGTGTCGAGCCTAACCTCGACGAAGTAGTGACGAGGCTAAGGCAGGTCACTTACAATAACTTGTACGCGGTACAATAATAATGACATGAAAGGAAATACGAGGAAATAAAGCTGTTAACTCTTGACAATAACCTCAATCCTCGGAAACCAATAAAACCAGAAATACAGATTCTCATAATCTCGTACGAAAACATCGAAGCCAATGCAATACAACGAGTAATACTAAAATACATAAATTGTTGCGGCGCACAGCCCGATCCCACCGTTCAAACACAATCCTCCTTTATTCCTCCATGTAAATGTCAATAATAACAAGTAAAATATATATTGCGGCGCGCAACCCGATCCCACTATATAATTAGAATCAATATCAGAATCCTTACTTATTTCACCATATCAATCCTCCCTTATTTCACATGTTGCGGCGTACAACCCGATCCCACCATATCAATATCAATCCTCCCTTATTCCACCTATTGAGACGTGCAACCCGATCCATAAATACAAATCAATTAATGAAATCAATTCAACAACCCGAATCATAAGAATATCTACGATTAACGAATATGAGAGTAAAACCATAAAGGGAAATCTCGTATCAAATCAAGAATTTCTAAAATTAATACTAAGGAGCAAGACAAGTCAGTTAAATGATAACTAAAGGGTACAAGTAAGTCAATTAAGGCAAATAATAATTAAATCATGGGAGCATGGGAGAAACTAACATTTTAATACGTGAATGATAAGTCACAAGTAGCAAATTAAGGCATGTGAAACAATTAAATCATGTAACAGTTAACATATGCAATAAAATATTTAATGAAATATGGACAAGCATGGAAACAAGTATTTTGACGGCGTATATACACTCGTCACCTCGCATATATGCCACTACACATGAATTTCACATAGCACATAGCTCAAGGGTTCCTAATTCTCTCAAATCAAGGTGAAACCCAACACTTACCTCGCTCCGCAAGCAAATCAAAGCTCTATCGGGGACTTTTCTCTAAAATCCACCTCCAAACCAATCGAATCTAACCATAATCGACTCAACCACATCAAATAATGCTAGGAAAATCAATTATAATATATAAAGTTAAGATCTTTACACCTTTCCCAAAAAATGAACAAAAGTCAACCCCTGGCTCGCTTGGTCAAAACCCGAAATTCGGACCAAAACTCATTTATCCATTCACCTCCGATCCCGATTATATAATTAATTTCGAAATCCAACCCCAATTTGAGGTCTAAATTCGAAATTTATAAAAATTCCCAATTCTTCCCAAATTCCTAATTTTCTACCATGAAAGAATAACGATTAAAGCTAGAAATTAATGGGTGATGATGGAAATGTAAGAAAATAAGTTAAAGTATATTAGCCTATGAAAAGGTGATGAAATTTCTCCTCCAAATCGCCTCTAGGTCGAGCTCTAATGAAAAGATGGTGAAAAATGGGTGAAATCCTGATTTTTAGGAGTTTAAATGACTGGGCGTCAGGTGTTCATCGCGTTCACGAGACACCTGACGCGTTCGCGAAGAGCACTGCCCTGATGACCATCGCGATCGCGACATACTCTACGCGTTCTCACAAGCTTATCCCACCTCGCTTTCGCGAGCGGGGTAGCGGTCGCGCAGAGTAATGGTTCCATACCCTAGTTCTCCTTCCTAACCCTACGTGTTCGCGAAGGAATGGCTGCGTTCACGAAGGGCAGACCCCCTCACTGCTCCGCGTTCATGACCATCTCTTCGCGTTCGGGAAGAACAATTCCTCCCCAATCCCAATTTACTCTTCGGGATCGCGGGAGTATCTTCGCGATCGCGAAGAAGCATGCACCAGAAACTAGTAGAAGCTAAACCAACATTTCATTAAGTTTAAAAATATCCGTAACCTATCCGAAACTCATCCGAGCCCTCGGAGATCCAAACCAAACATGCACACAAGTTCAAAAACATCATATGAACTCGCTCGCGCGATCAAAACACCAAAATAATAATTGAAACTACGAATCAGACACTAAAACAAATGAAATTTTCAAAGAAACTCAAGAACTTTCAATTTCTCAACCGAAAGTCTGAATCACGTCAAATCAACTCTGTTTTGCATCAAATTTTGTAGACAAGTCACAAATACTTAAACAAAGCTATACCAAGTTCCGGAACTGAAATCCGAACCCGAAAGCAGCAAAGTCAAACTACGGTCAAACTTATAAATTCTTTAAACTTTTAAACTTCTAGTTTTCGATAAATTACGAAAAATAAAGTTAGGGACTTTCAAATTCAATTCTGGGCATACGCCTGAGTCCCAAATCACGATACGGATCCATGGGACCGTCAAAATACTTATCCGAGTTCGTTTACTCAAAATGTTGACCGAAGTCAACTCAAATGAGTTTTAAGGCACAATTTTACTTTTTCATCAATTTTCTCATATAAACCTTCCAAAAAAGGACACGGACTGCGCACGCAAATCGAGAAAGTCTAAATGGAGCTATTCGAGATCTGAGAACACAAAAACGAAGAGTAATAACTATAAATGACCTATCGGGTCATCATATTCTTCACCTCTAAAATAAACGTTCGTCCTCGAACGGACATAAAAAAGTACCTGGACTGGTAAAAAGGTATGGATATCTACTCCGCATGTCTGAATCAAACTCCCATGTGACTGCCTCAATCGGCTGACCTTCCCACTATACTCGAACTGAAGGATAACTCTTAGACCTCAACTGTGAGACCTGTCGGGCTAGAATAGCCCTACGGCTCCTCCTCATAAGTCAAATCCTTGTCCAATTGGACTGAGCTAAAATCTAACACATGGGACGGATCACCGTGATACTTCCAGAGCATGGACACATGGAACACCAGATGGACTGCTGATAAACTAGGTGGCAACGCGAGCTTGTAGGCCACCTCACCCACTCTCTCAAGAATCTCAAAGGGTTCGATGTACCTAGGGCTCAACTTGCCCTTCTTTCCAAACCTCATCACACCCTTCATGGGTGAAGCCTAGAGAAATACCGTCTCTCCAACCATGAATGCAACATCACGAACTCTACGGTTGGCATAACTCTTCTGCCTAGACTGTGCGGTGTGAAGTCGATCCTGAATAATATTGACCTTATCCAAGGCATCATGTACCAAATATGTACCCAACAACCGAGCCTCCCCTGGCTCGAACCATCAAACTAATGAACGACACCGCCTCCCCTATAATGCCTCATAGGGAGCCATCTTAATGCTCGATTGGTAGCTGTTGTTGTTGGCAAACTCCGCAGGTGGCAAGAACTGATCCCAAGAACCCCATGTGAGCACGTAATTTTTTTCCTACGAATATACTCCTACAAAATTCACAAAAAATAAATTTTCTAATTATTTTTGATTTTTTATAGAATTTCTAGGAATTTCTTTTGATTGTTTCTTTGCATTTAGTAGCATTTTTTTGTGCATATTTATTATCTTAAAGTCATAGAAAAACCATAAAAATCTTCAAACCTTCATTCCATATAATTTTAGGTTTAATTGCAGTTTTATGAATTAATTACTTATTAATTGTAGAATTAATACATGAAAATTACAACAAAAATACATTAGTAACGTCACATGCCTTATTAGTTAATTATTAGAAAATAGGTAAGTAGGTTTAATTTTGTAAATTATATTTAAGTTAGGATTTAATTTAGGATTTTTCTTAATTAGTTTAGAATTTAAAATCAAAGGAAAAAAAAGAGAAACAAAGAAAGGAATTAAGGAGTTAGTTTGGTTTTACTTAGAATTGGGCCAAAAGCAATTTCAGTGGCCCAAATTTGCCCACAAATCTCGCCCAATCCAATTACCCTACCCGGTCGAGCCTTCAAACACCCCAAACGCCCGTTTTTGCGCCCTTTGATCTCATTCCTTGGTTTGATCATCATCCAACGGCTGAGAACTAGCTCTCCCCTTCCCTTAAAAGTGTCCGAATTAGACCCTAATCCCCCTTCCCCCCCAAAGACCTCTCAAACTCATCTCTTTCCTTTATCTCTCAAAGACCCCTAAACCCTAGCCGTCACTACTCCCAAACCTATCTTCCGTCGGCGGCCAACCACCATTTGGTCTCAACTTTTCACCAGATACTCCCCAACTCTTACTCAATCCAAATCCCTTATCCATTTCCTTTTAATCCGTCTCAAGCATGACCAGTAATAGATCTAAAATTCCAAAAAGAGGAGCTTAAACTGACTCTTCCTTGTTTAATTCTCAAGCGACGACTCGTTTTGATTCGAAACCTGCACTGGCTGATTGCTCTTGATGAGTGCAATCGATCGATGTTGGTTTTGATTCATTCCAAAATTATCAGAATACGGTCAAGTCGCCGTCAACAGGTTTGAAGTTGACATTCTTATGTCCTAGCAGTCGTTTGCCTTAGTGGGTATTTCCCTTTTCTTCTTTTCTTTTTTCTTTTCTTCTTTTTTTTAATTGTTTAATTTCTGATTAATTAATGAGTTTCACCTCGGATTGTTTGTTAAAATAGATTAATTAACACATATGATTAAGCTTAACTAAAAATATGTTTAGTCAGTCTTTGAGTGCATTCTTGCTAATTCCTTAATTACAATTAAGTTTCAGTTTGCTGCAACTTTGTTCTGTCTTGTCGGGTGGGCTTTTCCTTAAGGCCATATTTGCTTTGCTTTGGGCCATTGGTCCAGGGCATTTGGCCCAGACTCAATCAAATATCTCACTTCTAGAAGGGAATAGAAGGGAGTGCTTTGCAAAGGGATCAAACTTTAGGGGATTTAGGAGTCAAAAAAAATAAAAGAAAATGGGGGATAAGGATAAAGAATTAACAGTAGATAGGTAGCTGGCATTTTTTCAGTTACAGATATTCCCTCCCATCTCTCATTTCCCCTGATTTCATGCTGAATTATTCCTTCTCTTAACAGACCCTCCCTCATTTTTAAAACTCAAACTGTTGACTGTATGGTTGGATTAAAACTCAAACTGTTGAATGTTTGTTGGTAGTTCATCACTTGTTGTTAGCATGCTATTCTTTAAATTAATAGTTTGTGCTTGAAATAACACTAGCAGTGATAAATATATGTCTAATTTGGTTGTTTCTTTGATTGGTGGTTGTGTGCAATGAGATTGGTTTGAAAAGCTAGCCCAATGGCTATTCTTTTGTAAATCAGGGTGTGAAGGAGAAGGAAGCATATGACTCAGAAATGGCTACTCTCGTGAAGGGTTGATGCAATGGAATGCCTAAGACTATATTTTTTTTAACTCAGTAATTGTATCATTCTTGTTAGGTTTTCACTATAATGTAAAATTATTAACTCTTTAGTTATGTATTCCCTGAAAATTGGCAGAATTATCTAGTCAAAATCAGATTCATGTTAGTATTAATGATTAGTGGAATTGATTTAAAGCTCTGAACCTTGGTGACCTACAGATTTGGGCTTGTTTCAAGTAAGCCCAAAAGGGTTTGACATGTTTACCCCTGCAGGCCTACTAGCTAGTCAGCCCAATTACAGCATGACTAGTGGCTCAATGTATCGATGTCTATCTGCTAATTGATTCGAAATAATCATTTGTGTTATTATAGTTTAATTCAAAATTCAACAACATCCACCAATTTTAGATTCATTGTTTTCTGATGATTTCCTTTTGAAAGAATATGTTAGGCTTTGGGCTAGGTATATTTGTTAGGAGAAGTAAAGCTATTGATTTTCTTTTGAATGATTGAGTTTATAAAAAATATCAGAATTTCTTTGATCAACGTTATCAGCCTACTTCTTAATGCATATCCTTTCTTGTCAACAATGGTTCAAAAGTCCATAACCTTCATCAAAATCTCAAACCATAGGGCCAAATTGAATAATATCAAAGCATCGTAGTTTGCTTTAGGGGCGAATATTAAACCATCTTGGTCATGAGTACGGTTCCCGTGGCATGGTCACGATACATAAACCCCAACTCAAATGCGCGTTTCACGCGACCTGACCTCAATTTCAAACAATAATAATACATGTTGTAGATTGCGGGATCGTTTCACGTGATGCGATTCGTAATATGTACAAAAACAAACTAGTGCGCAATATCGCGACTTGTTCAAATAAATCTTATAAATACTAAAAGCGAGTGAAATAATTAAAAATTGGTTAGAAAGTTAAAAATGCACAATAGGATTTAAACATGTAATAAATCAGATAGTTAGACCAATTATTAATAGTTAAGCGACTGTGCTAGAACCACGAAACTCGAGAGTGCCTCACACCTTCTCCCGGGTTAACAGAATTCCTTACCCGATCTTCTATGTTCGCAAACCATAAAAATAGAGTCAATTTCCTCGATTTGGGAATTTAAAATAAACCAGTGACTTGTGACACCATAATAATTATCCCAAGTGGCGACTCTAAATTAAATAAATAATCTCATTTCGAATAATGTCACTTTAATTGAAAAAACTCCCTATTCCCTATCCCTTGGGAAAAAAGAGGTGTGACAGCTCTAGCGACTCTGCTGGGGGTATGAACCCAGAATATCTGATTCAGGGTTCAGAGTTCGAGCTTAGATGACTTTTATTCTTGGCTTTTGTTTATTATCAGATTTTATGTATTTTGGCCGAATGTGCTAATTACCGCTCTTTACCTGTCACGACCCAATTTCGCCTATAGGTTGTGATGGCGCCCAACACTACAGCTAGGCAAGCCAACTAATAAGTCAAACATACATTGGTTAAACTTTTATTCCAAGAATATAATAAAATACCAATTTCTACTAATGTGTGTGCCAAGACCCGGTGTCACAAGTGCATGAGCATCTAGTAGATTATACAAAACTCCAAATACTGTCTGAAATAAAATAGACAGAATAGAAATATCAGAAGAGACACTGGTAGCTGTAGAACGGCTCAGAAAGGCAGCTCACCACTAGGCCTCGGGATGACGTGGGTATGTGATGATAGGTCCTCCACTAGTACATGTCTCAGATCCTACACAAAAAGTGCAGCAAGTGTAGTATGAGTACGTAAACAACGTGTGCCCAGTAAGTATCAAGCCTAATCTCAAAGTGGTAGAGACGAGATGGCCGACTTTGACACTCACTATAGGTCAATAATAATTGAAATAAAACTAAGATATTTAAATCAGCATGATTTACAGAATTTACAAATAATTTATTTACTCAGCGGAAATAATCAAATTCCTTCAAATGTAACAATTCTCAATATATTAATTAAATTCCTTCAACTCAAATAATTTCCAATTTATCAATTAAATCTCATTTACAGGAGTAACAATTAATTCCTTAACAAGCAAGAATAATAATTTATTAAATTCCAAGGATTTTCCAATTTATTAATTAGCTTCACGAGCTGAAATAATTTATTAAAATATCGTGTAATTATTATTATTAAGCACGATTTCTGCCGAGGACGTACGGCCCGATCCAGAGTATCGTGTACACTGCCGAGGGACGTGCGGCGCGATCCATAGATGCATCTATCCTGCCGAGGCGTTCGGCCCGCTCCACAAGAAAGGAGAAAATTTTTTATGTGCCTCCGGAAGGAGAGTATATTAATTATGAGATGAATTTGGGAGGAGAACAATTTCTTTTAACAATTAATTGATTTAAACAGACAATAAAGCCTATGAGATTTCCATTCTTTAATATCTTTATCTAACAATTCACAATATATTCATATAGATATCAATTAATATAAATGAATCAAAGAATACAATTTACACAAGTAAGGCATGCTTTGAGTCCTAAACTACCCGGAATTTAGCATTAATAGTAGCTACGCAAGGACTCTCGTCACCTGTGCATACGTAGCCCCCACAATTAGCAACAATTATTTAATTTTTAATCTCCTATGAGGTAATTTCTCCCTCACAAAATTAGACAAGAGACTTACTTCGTCTTGCTCTAATTTAATCCACTATAAGGCCTTTTCCACGATTATCCAACTCCGTCTGGCTCGAATCTAGCCAAAATAATTCGATACAATCACTAAATATTATGGGAATCAATTCTATAAGAAAACACTACATTTTTTATAAAAATCCCGAAATTAATTAAAAATTTGCCCGCAGGGCCCACATCTCGGAATCCGACGAAAGTTACGAAATCCGATAACCCATTCAATTACGAGTCCAACCATACCAGTTTCACTCAAATTCGACTCCGAATCGATACCGAAATCTCAAAAATTCGTTTCTATGAGATTTCTAAACTTTTCCAAATTTCAATCTCAAAACACTAATTAAATTGTGAAAACAATGATATACTTGTATATGTAGACCAAATCCGAGTTAGAATCACTTACCCCAATATTTTTCCCTTGTAAATCTGCCAAAAGTCGTCTCTGCTCAAGCTCAAGTTCGCCAAAAATGGCAAATGGGACGAATGTCCTCTGTTTTTATAACTTACAGCTCTGCCCAGTTCGATCAAGGAGCTCGATCAGGGGATCTCAATCTCGGGAGCTCGATCTCAGGGAGTTCGATCAAGGAGCTCGATCTCGAGGAGCTCGGTCTCCGGGACATGGTCATGGCCTCGATCAGGGTATCGAGGTTGGGCCTTCGATCATAGCCTCAATCATTGCATCGAGCTTGAGCCTTCGATCAGGGCATCGAGCATGGGTCTCGATCCTAACCCTCGAGCCTTACCTTCGATCATGCTCTCGAGCCTTGCCTTCGATTGAGGCTTCGATACTGAGCCTTGTCCCTGGCTTCGACTCAGGCCTCGATCGTGGGCTTGATATCTGGGGCTCGATCTGAGGCTCGATATCTGGGACTCGATCACAGCCCAGAATATGCAGCAGAAGAGAAAATTGCAACAGCTTTTTAAGTCCAACTTTTGATCCGTTAACCATCCGAAACTCACCCGAGGCCCTCGGGACCTCAACCAAATATACCAACAAGTCCTAAAACATCATACGAACTTAGTCGAACCTCTAAATCACATCAAACAATGCTAAAACCATGAATCATACCCCAATTCAAGCTTAATGAAACTAATAGTTTTCAACTTCTACATTCAATGTCGGAACTTATCAAATCAACTCCGATTGACCTCAAATTTTACACACAAGTCATAAATTACATAACGGAGTTATGAAAATTTTCAAAACTGGATTCCGACTCCGGTATCAAAAAGTCAACTCCCCGGTTAAACTTTCAAACTTTAAATTCCTATTTTAGCCATTTCAAGCCTAATTTCACTACGGACTTCCAAATAAAATTCCGATCATGCTCCTAAGTCCAAAATCACCATATGGAGCTGTTGAAATCATCAAAATTCTATTTCGGGGTCGTTTTCTAAAAATGTTGACCGAAGTCAAACTTAGCACATTAAGGCCAACTTAAGGAACCAAGTGTTCCGGTTTCACCTCAAACACTTCCAAATCCCGAACCAACCATCCCCGCAAGTCATAAATCATTACAAGCACCTACAGGAAGTTTTATTTTAGGGAATGGGGTTCTAAAACTTAAAATGACCGGTTGGGTCATTACATTCTCCACCTCTTAAACAAACGTTCGTCCTCGAACGGGTTTAGAATTATACCTGAAGTGCTGAATAAGTCTGGATATCTGCTCCGCATGTTTTCCTCGGTCTCCCAAGTCGCTTCCTCTACTGGTTGGCCCCTCCACTGGACTTTTACTGCAGAAATCCTCTTGGACCTCAACTGGCGAACCTATTTATCAACAATGGCAATTGGTTCCTCTTCATAACCCAAGCTATTATCTAGCTGAACTGTGTTGTAGTCTAACACATGTGATAGGTCGGCATGATACTTCCGGAGCATAGATACGTGAAAATCCGGATGAACTCCCGATAGGCTGGGAGGCAAGGCAAGCTCATAAGCAACCTCTCCAACTCGTTTCAACACCTCAAATGGGCCTATAAACCTTGGGCTCAACTTGCCCTTCTTCCCGAATCTCATAATTCCCTTCATCGGCGAAACCTTCAAGAGAACCTTTTCACCTACCATAAATGATATATCATGCGCTTTCTGATCCACGTAACTCTTTTGTCTGGACTGTGCTGTACGAAGTCGCTCCTGAATCAACTTTACCTTTTCCAAGGCATCCCTTACCAAATCAGTAAGGGATCGCCGAGCTCAAACCATCCGATAGGTAAACGACATCGCCGACCATATAAAGCCTCAAATGGAGCCATCTCGATGCTGGATTGGTAACTGTTATTATAAGCAAACTCGACCAAAGGCAGGAAACGATCCCACTAACCTCCAAAGTCAATCACACATGCCCTGAGCATATCCTCCAAAATCTGAATTGTCCTCTCTAACTGTCCATCGGTCTGCGGATGAAAGGCTGTGCTGAGCTCTACACGGGTCCCCAAATCACTCTGTACCGCTCTCCAAAAATGCGAAGTAAACTGAGGACCTCTATCTGATATGATGGAAATTGGCACACCATGCAACCGAACTATCTCCTGAATATAAATCTGGGCCAACCTCTCTGAAGTATAGTCAAAATAGGAATAAAATATGCCGACTTAGTCAACCTGTCAATAATCACCCAAACTGCATCAAACTTCCTCAAGGTCCGCGGCAACCCAACTACAAAATCCATAGTAATTCGTTCCCATTTCCACTCTGGTATGGTCATCTGCTGAAGTAGACCACCTGGCCTCTGGTGCTCATATTTAACTTGCTGGCAATTTAGACACCGAGCTACATACTCAACTATATCCTTTTTCATTCGTCTCCACCAATAATGCTGCCTCAAATCATGATACATCTTCGTAGCACCTGGATGAATAGAATATCGAGAACTGTGTGCCTCCTCCAGGATCTTTTTCCTCAGTTCATCCACATTAGGAACACACAGACGATCCTGGAGTCGTAGAACACCATCTGCACCAATAGTGACTTCCTTGGCACCACCTCGTAGTACCGTTTCACGAAGAACTACCAGGTGTGGGTCATCATACTGGCGAGCCTTGATCTGTTCAAATAGTGAAGACCGGGCCACAACACATACAAGAACTCGGCCGGGCTCTGAAATATCCAGCCTCACAAGTCTGTTAGCCAAAGACTGAATATCTGAGGCTAATGGTCTTTCCTCTGCTGAAATAAAAGCCAAACTACCCATACTCTCTGCCTTTCTGCTCAAGGCATCTGCAACCACATTTGCTTTGCCCGGATGATACAAGATAGTAATATCATAATCTTTTAGTAACTCCAGCCATCTGCGCTGCCTCAAATTTAAGTCCCTCTGCTTGAACAAATCCTGCAAACTGCGATGATCAGTGTAAACTTCACAAGACACCCCATAAAGTTAATGCCTCCAAATCGTAAGAGCGTGAACAATCGCAGCTAACTCCAAATCATGTACCGAATAATTCTTTTCGTGGGGTTTCAGCTGACGTGAAGCATATGCAATAACTTGACCTTCCTGCATCAATACACAACCCAAGCCAACGCGCGAAGCGTCGCAATATACTATATACATCCCTGAACCGGAAGGCAACACTAACACTGGTGTTGTAGTCAATGATGTCTTGAGCTTCTGAAAGCTCACCTCACAATCATCGGACCATCGGAACGGGGCACCCTTCTGGGTTAATTTGGCAAAGGTGCTGCAATAGATGAAAAACCTTCCATGAACCGACGATAATAACCTGCCAAACCCAGAAAACTCCTTATCTTAGTCGCCGAAGTGGGATGATGCCAATTCTGAACTGCCTCAATCTTTTTGGGATCAACTTTAATACATTCACCCGATACAATATGTCCCAAAAATGCTATAGACTCAAGCCAAAACTCACATTTAGAGAACTTAGCATATAGCTTTTGTTCCCGCAATGTCTAAAGCACTAATCTCATATGTTGCTCATGTTCCTCCTTACTGCGCGAATAGATTAATATGTCATCAATGGAGACAATGACAAACAAATAAATATATATGGCATGAATACCCTGTTCATCAGATCCATAAACGCTGCCGGGGCATTAGTTAAACCAAAAGACATTACCAGAAACTCATAATGACCATATCAAGTACGGAAAGCAGTCTTCGGAACATCCGAATCCCAAATCTTCAACTGATGGAACCCCGACCTCAAGTCGATCTTAGAGAATACCCTAGCACCCTGCAACTGGTCAAATAGATCATCAATACGCGGCAACGGGTACTTGTTCTTAATAGTGAGTTTGTTCAATTGGCGATAATCAATACACATCCGCATTGTTCCATCCTTCTTTTTCACAAATAATACTGGTGCACCCCAAGGCGATACACTCGGTCTGACGAACCCTTTGGCTAGTAACTCTTCAAGCTGTTCTTTCAATTCTTTTGGAGCCATGCGATACGGTGGGATAGATATAGGCTGGGTATCTGAAGCCAAGTCAATACAGAAATCAATATCACGATCAGGTGGCATACCTGGAAGATCTGACGGGAATACATCAGGGAAATCCCGAACTACAGGCACTGAATCAATAGCCGGAGTCTCTGCAGTAGTATCCCGTACATAGGCTAGATAAGCCAAACAACCCTTCTCAACCATGTGTTGAGCCTTTATAAAAGAAATAACTCGATTAAATGAACTAACAGGCGAACCCTTCCACTCCAGCTTAGGCAATGCTGGAATAGCCAAGGTAACAGTCTTGGCATGACAATCTAGAATAGCATGATATGGAGATAACCAGTCCATACCCAGAATAATTTCAAAATCGGTCATCTCAAGCAATAGGAGATCTGCTCTAGTTTCATAACCACAGAATGTAATAATACAGGACCGGTAGATCCGGTTCACCACAACAGAATCGCCCACAGGAGTGGACACATAAACAAGAGTACTTAAGGACTCACGAGAAACGCCCAAGAATGGAGCAAATAGAGATGACACATATGAATACGTAGATCATGGATCAAATAATACTGAGGCACCTTTGCCACAAACAGAAATAATACCTGTAATCACGGCATCTAAGGCCTCCGCATCTGGTCTAGCCAGAAAAGCATAAAACCGAGCTGGAGCGCCAACTAGCTGGCCTCCGCCTGGCTGACCTCCACCTCTAGGACGGCCCCTACCCACCTGTCCTCCACCTCTGAGTGGTCGGACTACTGGTGGAGCAACTGGTCCGGTAAGCATAGGCTGCTGACCCTACTATACTGGTCTACCCCGAAGCCTGGGGAAAAACCTCTGCATGTGACTGGGATCCCCGCACTCGTAACAACTCTTCGGTGCGATGGGCTGCTGACTAAGTGTCTGGCCATGGGGACCTAAATACTCCACTGGGAGGACCCTGAATAGCTAGTGGGCGGTAAAAACTCTCTGGGATAGCATTGAGATAAGGTCGCATTGGAGCACCTCGAGGAGGTGGTGGTGCTGGATATGGGGTCTGCTGGACTGTCCCCTCACGAACTGACCTATGCCCCCGGACGGAGCACCTCTGAACTCTCTAGAGTACCTGAACCGCTTATCTCTCATAATCTGCTCTCGGCTCCGCTGACGTACACCCTCAATCCTCCGGGCTATCTCCACAACTCGCTCATAAGAAGTACCCATCTCAACCTCTCGAGCCATAGTAGCCTGAATACCAGTATGTAAACCGGCTACAAACCTTCGCACACTCTCCGCCTCAGTAAGGAGTATCATTAGTGCATGGCGAGATAATTTAGAAAACCTCGCCTCATAATCGATCACTAACATCTGACCCTGCTGGAGCTGCTCAAACTGAAACCGCAACTCTTCCCTCTGGGAGGGTGGAATATACCTGTCCAAGAAGATACGGGTGAACCTGTCCCAAGTCATGGGAGGAGAATCTGCTGCTATGCCAAGAGCATAAGACTGCCACTATCTACGGGCTCTACCCTCTAGCTGAAAAGTAGCGAAATCAACCCCATGGGACTCCAATATCCTCATGTTGTACAGTCTATCCTTGCAACGATCAATGAAATCCTGTGGATCCTCATGTCGCTCACCCCCAAAGACAGGAGGATGTAGCCTAGTCCATCTGTCCAATAGTTCTGAGAATCCGCGGCTACAGCTGGCCTGGGCTCAGGTATAGCTGTTGCCACTGGCTGGACTCCACCCATGGGTAGTGCACCCTGGGTCTTATATACAGCAGCTGCTTGTCCATGAGCCTGCGCAGTAGGGGTTTGTGCTCCCCCGCCCGCCTGAGATGTGGCTGGGTCTGCCAGAAATAAACTGGCCTGAGTCATATTGTCCATGAATCGCAGCATACGACCCATGACATCCTGAAATCCCGGTGCAGATGTGAAGTCCACCTGAGCTGGCTCTACCACAGGCACCTCACCCTGCTCCTCAATAATGAGATTTTCTGCTGGATTCACTGGCAGCATAACCGGAATAGTCCTGGGACGTCCTCGCCCTCTACCACGGGCTGGAGCCCTCCCCCGGCCTCTGCCTCGGCCTCTAGCAACTGGGGGAGTAGCTCTTCCCTGGTCTGGAATCTCATTAGAGCGTGTTCTCACCATCTGTGAGAGAATAAGAGAAGGATATTTCGTACTACATGAATTGCACGATAGAATATGAAGAAAGGTAGTTTCCTAACACCATATAGCCTTTCGAAGATAAGTACAGACGTCTCCGTACCGATCCGCAAGACTCTATTAGGTCTGCTCATAACTTGTGAGACCTACGTGAACCTAGTGCTCTGATACCATGTTGTCACGACCCAATTTTGCCTATAGATCGTGATGGTGCCCAACACTACAGCTAGGCAAGCCAACTAATAAGTCAAACATACATTGGTTAAACTTTTATTCCAAGAAGATAATAAAATACCAATTTCTACTAATGTGTGTGCCAAGACCCGGTGTCACAAGTGCATGAGCATCTAGTAGATTATACAAAACTCCAAATACTGTCTGAAATAAAATAGACAGAATAGAAATATCAGAAGAGACACTGGCAGCTGCAGAACGGCTCAGAAAGGCAGCTCACCATTATGCCTCGGGATGACGTGGGTATATGATGATAGGTCCTCCACTAGTACATGTCTCAGATCCTGCACAAAAAGTGCAGCAAGTGTAGTATGAGTACGTAAACAACGTGTACCCAGTAAGTATCAAGCCTAATCTCAAAGTGGTAGAGACGAGATGGCCGACTTTGACACTCACTATAGGTCAATAATAATTGAAATAAAACTAAGATATTTAAATCAGCATGATTTACAGAATTTACAAATAATTTATTTACTCAGCGGAAATAATCAAATTCCTTCAAATGTAACAATTCTCAATATATTAATTAAATTCCTTCAACTCAAATAATTTCCAATTTATCAATTAAATCTCATTTACAGGAGTAACAATTAATTCCTTAACAAGCAAGAATAATAATTTATTAAATTCCAAGGATTTTCCAATTTATTAATTAGCTTCACGAGCTGAAATAATTTATTAAAGTATCGTGTAATTATTATTATTAAGCACGATTTTTTCCGAGTACGTACGGCCCGATCCAGAGTGTCGTGTACACTGCTGAGGGACGTGCGGCGCGATCCATAGATGCATCTATCCTGCCGAGGCGTTCAGCCCGCTCCACAAGAAAGGAGTACATTTTCTTATGTGCCTCCGGAAGGAGAGTATATTAATTATGAGATGAATTTGGGAGGAGAATAATTTCTTTTAATAATTAATTAATTTAAACAGACAATAAAGCCTATGAGATTTCCATCCTTTAATATCTTTATCTAAAAATTCACTATATATTCATATAGATATCAATTAATATAAATGAATCAAAGAATATAATTTACACAAGTAAGGCATGCTTTGAGTCCTAAACTACCCGGACTTTAGCATTAATAGTAGCTACGCACGGACTCTCGTCACCTCGTGCATACGTAGCCCCTACAATTAGCAACAATTATTTAATTTTTAATCTCCTATGAGGTAATTTCTCCCTCACAAGATTAGACAAGAGACTTAATTCGTCTTGCTTCAATTTAATCCACTATAAGGCCTTTTTCACGATTATCCAACTCCGTCTGGCTCGAATCTAACCAAAATAATTCGATACAATCACTAAATATTATGGGAATCAATTCTATAAGGAAATACTACATTTTTGATAAAAATCCCGAAATTAATTAAAATTTTGCCCGCGGGGCCCACATCTCGGAATCCGACGAAAGTTACGAAATCCGATAACCCATTCAATTACGAGTCCAACCATACCAGTTTTACTCAAATCCGACTCCGAATCAATACCGAAATCTCAAAATTTTGTTTCTATGAGATTTCTAAAGTTTTCCAAATTTCAATCTCAAAACACTAATTAAATTGTGAAAACAATGATATACTTGTATATGTAGACCAAATCCGAGTTAGAATCACTTACCCCAATATTTTTCCCTTGAAAATCTGCCAAAAGTCGTCTCTGCTCAAGCTCAAGTTCGCCAAAAATGACAAATGGGACGAATGTCCTCCGTTTTTATAACTTACAGCTCTGCCCAGTTCGATCAAGGAGCTCGATCTCGGGAGCTCGATCTTAGGGAGCTCGATCAAGGAGCTCGATCTCAAGGAGCTCGGTCTCAGGGAGCTCGGTCTCAGGGACATGGTCATGGCCTCGATCAGGGTATCGAGGTTGGGCCTTCGATCATAGCCTCAATCATTGCATCGAGCTTGAGCCTTCGATCAGGGCATCGAGCATGGGTCTCGATCCTAGCCCTCGAGCCTTACCTTCGATCATGCCCTCGAGCCTTGCCTTCGATCGAGGCTTCGATACTGAGCCTCATCCCTGGCTTTGACTCAGGCCTCGATCGTGGGCTCGATATCGGGGGCTCGATCTGAGGCTCGATATCTGGGGCTCGATCACAGCCAAGAATATGCAGCAGAAGAGAAAATTGCAGCAGCTTTTTAAGTCCAACTTTTGATCCGTTAACCATCCGAAACTCACCCGAGGCCCTCGGGACCTCAACCAAATATACCAACAAGTCCTAAAACATCATACGAACTTAGTCGAACCTCTAAATCACATCAAACAACGCTAAAACCATGAATCATACCCCAATTCAAGCTTAATGAAACTAAGAGTTTTCAACTTCTACATTCAATGTCGGAACTTATCAAATCAACTCCGATTGACCTCAAATTTTACACACAGGTCATAAATTACATAACGGAGCTATGAAAATTTTTAAAACTGGATTCCGACTCCGGTATCAAAAAGTCAACTCCCCGGTCAAACTTTCAAACTTTAAATTCCTATTTTAGCCATTTCAAGCCTAATTTCACTACGGACTTCCAAATAAAATTCCGATCATGCTCCTAAGTCCAAAATCACCATATGGAGCTGTTGGAATCATCAAAATTCTATTCCGGGGTCGTTTTCTAAAAATGTTGACCGAAGTCAAACTTAGCACATTAAGGCCAATTTAAGGAACCAAGTGTTCCGGTTTCACCTCAAACACTTCCAAATCCCGAACCAACCATTCCCGCAAGTCATAAATCATTACAAGCACCTACATGAAGTTTTATTTTAGGGAACGGGGTTCTAAAAGTTAAAATGACTGGTTGGGTCATTACATTACCGCTTTGATATTGCCATGAATTGTATATAAAACTGTTACGACACTCTTCTTCTCTCTGAGTCTTCTAAATCTTTTGGTAAGTGCAAGCTGGCGTGGCTTCTTTTCTCTTAAGAGTGTCATATACCTAATTTAGAATGAGGATCCCATCAGTTACAAAGTCGGATGTCCTTTTGGTTCCTGGTACATAGCCCCCCACCCCCCCACCCCCGACTCGAGTTGTCTGCTCGGGTAAGCCAGGTCTAGAACAACACACCCTAGAATTCAAACCTAGAATAACATAGCCGCATGCCGGATCCCTAGTAGGAACGTTTGTTTGCATCACGTGCATTTGACTTTGGGGACTCAACACAGGGGTTGGGTCTGTCTAGGACAGGTGTACCCAAATTAAAAGACCATCCTAATGCATTTTACGTGCTACTTGTGCATATGTTTGTTTCGGCTTGCATGTTGACCGGCTTCTAGAATAGGAAAAGTAAATCAAGAAAAAACAAGAGTGAGGAGAGAGAAATTTTTCTGATTCTGAAAAATCCAGATATTTGAAAAATCCCGAAACTCTGCCGAAATTTTGAAAAAAAAAAAGAAAAAGAAAAGTCATTTCAAAATAAGCCAATGTTTTAAAATTTCATATTTTTCCTATTGTGAAAAAACTAACCGAATTACGCGGGTCTGATTCTCACCGGATGTGAGATACGTAGGCAAACCTCATCGATTCCGGCCCTCAATTTTCAAAAATCCAAAAATATTTTTCTTTAATTCCTTCTTTAGAAGTCTTTCCTTAGAAAACCCCAAAAAAAAAATTTAAAGCCAAAAATATTTTCTTTCTTTTTAGAAGTTTTTCATTCGAAAAAACAAATCAAATCAAAATCCAAAAATATGTTTTTTCCTTCTTTAGAAGTTGTTTCTCCCAAAAGTTCAAAAACAAAATCAATCAAAATCCAAAAAAATATTTTCTTTCTTCTTTAAGAAGTCTTCTTTTCAAAAATTCCCAAAGAAACAATCAAAAAAAAGAGTTAACTTATGTACTTTGTTTCTGGTATTCCTGAACTACGTAATGATCTGGTTCATGCGGCGTCATGATACGTAGGCAATCCCATCTGATTCGATCATAGCCATAAACAAATTGAGTGAAAAATAAATCGAAAAAAAAAAAGAAAGAAAGAAAAAGAGAAAGAAAAAAGAAAGAAAGAAAAATTGAGTGAAAAAGAAAGAAAAAAATGACAAAAATAACAGAGAAAAACAAAGAGCGAAAACAACAAAAAGAGAAAAATCAAGATGTGAAAGATCCCATAAAACAAAATAATGAAAGAGCGCGGAATGAAAAGAAAAGAGGTACAGAGTGAAAAAGGTTTAGTTAATGCCGGGATGAAATACACAACCGTTCAAATACATGGTAGAAGCGTTTAACTGTTTAGATGCATTGCATCCCAACGTGCGATTTCCTATGTGTTAAATGTCTCAAAACTAACAAAGTTGTTATGTGTGCAAATTAGCCAGGTTCTGGTGATTGGTTTTTGTTGGTATGGCTTCCCATCCTTACTTCACAAGATCTAAAGGTAGGGTTCCTATGGCCTCCGAAAGTCATATACCAATTATCGATCTTGAGGATAGCCTGGCATCGGCTATTCCACAACTAGAATCAGCAACTACTGAAGAAAATAAGATGTTGCGCCTCCGCATGTTGGAAATATGGGACGCTTGCCTAGTCTAATTGTAGGGAACCGCCAAGTGCAATTCCTGGATATCCCGAGTTGATCCCAAGGACGGGTGGAGCCACCAACATCCCTATGACCAACCCGTTTATCCCGTGCGGGTACCCTACAATATTATCTAACTTTCCCGGCATGCCTTCTATGGTTTTCCCCTAGGCACCGATTTTCGGGGTACCTCCAACATAATATTCTGCAGCACCGGTCTTCACTATGGCACAACCCACTATGCCCAGGCCGTGTTTCGAATCCCCAACATTCCCCTTCCAAGGTCCGCAATTTCAGCATGATATGATTCATGTCACCCCGGACTCGTATGCCCAACAGCCACAATATGAGTTTTCGATTAAACCAGAAAGAGTAGTTAAAAATCCCAAGCAAGAAGAAATGACTCGAAAAATGAAAAACTTGGAACAGAATTAGAAAAACATGCAAGGCCTAAGTGGCAAAAAAAAGGTCTCCTACTCGAACTTGTGCATGTTCCCAAATGTTCATTTGCCAGCTGGCTTCAAAATGCCAAAATTTGAAAAGTATGACGGGCACGGAGACCCGATCGCCCATTTAAAAAGATATTGCAATTAGCTGAGAAGGGCTAGGGGAAAAGAAGAACTTCTGATGGCCTATTTCAGAGAAAGTCTGGCGGGAATATCTTTTGAGTGGTATATGGATCAAGATTGCGTGTGTGGGACGATCTGGCACGAGATTTTGTCCGCCAGTTCCAGTATAATGTGGACATCGCTTCCGATAGAAACTCTTTGTCTAATTTGAAAAGGAAAATCGGGAAAAGTTTCCGTGAATATGCTGTCAAATGGCGTGAGCAAGCTGCCAGGGTAAAGCGTCCAATGGATAAAGAAGAAATGGTTGCAGTCTTCCTACAGGCCCAAGAGGCGTACTACTTCCAGAACATGATGTCCGATGTGGGTAAACCATTCGCCGAGGCTATCAAAATTTGGGAGATGGTCGAAAATGGTTTAAAAACGGGCCAAATCTTGAGACATGCTGCCTTTAAGGCTACATCACAGACCGTTCAGAATGGCTCAGGGGGTTTGATGAACAAAAGCTGGAGGGAAGAGGAAGCCATGATGGCTTCGAGCTCGAGGGGACCCGCATGTCATTCAACCAATCATATATGCTTCCTAAGGTCCCACAACACTATTATCCCTATCAAGATGTTGCTTATGCCATGACACCACCTCCCTATGCGGTGATGAACGCGCAACCTTACACGCGGCCACAACATTATACATAAAAACGAGCTCTACCTCCCAGAAATGCTCGTCCCTACCAAGCTCCATATAATCCCCAACCAAGTGTTCCCCAATACAATCCTCTCCCAAGAGAGCCTCTTAGAAGGAATCAGTTCACCCCTATTGGTGAATCATATTCAAGTTTGTTTCGAAAGCTAATCGGGCTAGGTCTATTGCAGCTAGTGGCCCCGAACCGGCCAAACCCCGAGTCCCCCTCGTACCAAGCTGATGGTAGATGTGAATACCACTCTGGAGCATTGGGACGTGATACAGAGGATTGTTGGACCCTCAAAAGGCAGTTGAAGACTTGATGATCCAGCATTAAAAGCCACAGTAGCCATTGTCGTGGCAGAAGAGAAACCTAAAAACGGGTGCAAAATATGAAAAGTTCTCTGTCAGATGGGAGTCTCTGTAGCTGGTCTTGCTATCTTTTCTGCGTCCGGATTATTTCAGGGTGTAATCCGGATGTTTTACTTCATTTCTTTGCTTTTTGATATAAACCCTTCTATCTTAAAAAAATTTCAAATAAATGAAATTAATATTTCATCGTTAACGAATATCTCTTTTCTTAATCTTGTCACCTTTCTTATTCTCTTTTCAGTTCTGTTTATGCAGATTTTAATAACATGACACGCTTGCGCACTTCATGCCCAGATCCTAAGACGCTGTCAGACCCCGAAATAATGAATCAAGAAATAGAATGTTTTGAAGACAAGGCTTGTAAGAAAATAAATAGAAAATTGGTACAAAGTTTAGATTCCCTCTCTTCGGATCATTGTTGAAGCCGAGATTGAGGATAAAGATTGGGTCAAGAATCGATTGGAATAATTGACACTGATTGATGAAAAATCATTGGCTGCAGTTTGCTATGGGCAGTTGTACCAACAAAGAATGGCATGTGTCTACAACAAGAAAGTGCGGCTCCAAATTGGAAAGGTCTATACATTGTAACGAGAGTACTGCAAAAGAGGGCGTTGTACCTGGGAAGCATCAAAGGAAATGTCCCTGAAACAACCGTCAACGTGGATGCAGTCAAGAGGTACTATGTTTGACCCTCTATGTAACATTAATGTTCTTTGATTGGGATGAAGAAGGCTTTCATTCTCGCTATCCAAACACTATCAACCCTTTTCTAATCCTTTTGAGCCAGTTACCTTTCTTTGATTATCCTCTTTGGAACCTGGAGATGTTATTTTGAAAAAAGAAGAAGAAATAAACAGGAAAGAAAAAAGAGAAGAAATGCAAAACAAAGAAGACAAAAAAAAAAGAAATAAAAGAGGAAAAAAGAGAAAGAAGAAGAAAAAGAAAACAAAACAAAAATCCAAACACGTTCATGTCCATTGAACTACGTTCGACTTGATTCCGAAAGGATACGTAGGCAGCCTCTCTCTGGGGTTCAATCACACCAAAACAAAAATTCACATTCCCTCAAAAGTTGAAACTGGGGCACACGTTACAATGGTTCGATGATGGTTTCACCTGAAAGGTTCCAAAGTTGTAATTCAATCCAAATTCTTTTTACCCAAATCCTTTTCAAGTCCTTCCGATCAAACAACGAGAATGTTCAAAATTGGAAGATACAATCACTTGGATCTGATGCAACCAAAATGAGAGAAATAAAATGAGAGAGTCTTATTGGTGAAAACCCTCACGGGCACCATAGGGCGATGGCGAGCAAAGAAAATGAGAATGAGAGTCTTGTTAGTGAAAACCCGCAAATGGCACTATAAGGCGATGGTGAGAAGAGAAATGAGAGAGGTCAGCTGGTGAAAACCCGTAAAGGGCACTACTGATCGAAAAAAGAATCCTTACAACCATTAGCATCGACACAGTCCTAGGCAGGGTTTCTCGATTTCGAGGCAAAAGTTGTGATGAATTGCTGAGAGTCGGACGGTTTACACATATCAGGCATCTTGTCCAAAAGGCATGTCCTGTTCATTGAAGTCCGCATGTACTCCAGATAAGTCCTTTCCTTTACCCGAAAGGGATACCTCTTGTCTAAATCCATTATCCATTCCATTGTTTGTTTTCTTCGAATCTCTTTCGGTCTAACTCTATTCCAAAACTAAGGTGAAGATGGGATGTCAAGACTGATTTACAAGGCTTTTGTTTGATACAAGCTAATATTCAAGAGGCACCCATCCTCGGCAAGGGCATCAAGTCAACCCTGACTGGCCATGATGGCTGATGCTTTGAAATCAAAAACTCTTGAAAGGAGGACATTAGATTGAAAGTGCCTACAAGGGAAAAATGAAGTTAAAAAGATTAAGTCCCAAGTGGCTAACCATTTTGGCAAAGTTTGAAAAGCCAAAGGTTTCGCAATGTTCTAAAATTAAAAGTTTTGGAGGAAAGAAGTCGAAAGTGAAATGCCACAAAGGCAAAATAAAGTTGAAAAGGTTAAATCTCACGCGACCAACCGTCATGTAAAAGTTTGAAAAGCCAAAGGCTCTCTGGGGCCAGAAATACAAGTGGTATTCAGGAAAAAACTAGTCGCAGATGGAAATCGTCATCAAAAGAAGATGGGCTAAGATCAAGTGACTGAAATACTCAAGGCCACAAAACAAACCATCGTTTCAAACTAACAATTGTTCTTTGTTTGAAAAAACAGGAAACAGGTGCAATCCAAAAGCAACCTTGCAAGAAGCAGGTGCAACCAAAACAAAACCATGTGGAGACTAAAATAGCTCTGCAGCAGCAACAACTCAAAAAGGGAAGTCTTCTCCAAATTCTTTCCCGAATTTTACTCATTTGTTATATACTCATATATATATATATATATATATATATATAATTAATGATATTTTAGACATAGGGTCTCCACTCCCTAGTCTCTTTTCCAACATAGGGTCTCCACTCCCTAGTTGATGTTATTTTGGACATAGGGTCTCCACTCCCTAGTTGATTTTATTTTAGACATAGGGTCTCCACTCCCTAGTCCCTTTTCCAACATAGGGTCTCCACTCCCTAGTTGATGTTATTTTAGATATAGGATCTCCACTCCCTAGTCTCCTTTTCCAACATAGGGTCTTCACTCCCTAGTTGATTTTATTTTAGACATAGGGTCTCCACTTCCTAGTCTCTTTTCCAACATATGGTCTCCACTCCCTAGTTGACATTATTTTAGACATAGGGTCTCCACTCCCTAGTCTCGTTTTCCAACATAGGGTCTTCACTCCCTACTTGAAGTTATTTTTAGACATAAGGTCTCCACTCCCTAGTCTCTTGTCCAACATAGGGTCTCCACTCCCTAGTTGACATTATTTTAGACATAGGGTCTCCACTCCCTAGTCTCGTTTTCCAATATAGGGTCTCCATTCCCTAGCCTCGTTTTCCAATATAGAGTCTCCATTCCCTAGTTGATTTTATTTTAGACATAGGGTCTCCACTCCCTAGTTGATTTTATTTTAGACATAGGGTCTCCACTCCCTAGTCTCTTTTCCAACATAGGGTGTTAACTCCTTAGTTGACGTTATTTTAGACATATGGTCTCCATTCCCTAGTCTCATTTTCCAACATAAGGTATCCACTCTCTAGCTGATTCTATTTTAGACATAGGGTCTCCACTCTCTAGTCTCTTTTTCAACATAGGGTCTCCACTCCCTATTCTCTTTTCCAATATAGGGTCTCCACTCCCTAGTCTCTTTACCAACATAGGGTCTCCACTCCCTAGTTTATTTTATTTTAGACATAGGGTCTCCACTCCCTAGTATCGTTTCCAACATAAGGTGTCAACTCCCTAGTTGACATTATTTTATACATAGGGTCTTCACTACCTAGTCTCGTTTTCCAAGATCGGGTCTCCACTCCCTAGTTGAAGTTATTTTTAGGCATAGGGTCTTCACTACCTAGTCTTTTTTCCAACATAGAGTGTCAACTCCCTAGTTGACATTATTTTAGACATAGGGTCTCCACTCCCTAGTCTCGTTTTCTAACATAGGGTCTTCACTCCCTACTTGAAGTTATTTTTAGACATAAGGTCTCCACTCCCTAGTCTCTTGTCCAACATAGGGTCTTCACTCCCTAGTTGGTTTTATTTTATACATAGGGTCTCTACTCCCTAGTCTCTTTTCTAACATAGGGTCTCCACTCACTTGTTGATTTTATCTTTAGACATAGGGTCTCCACTCCCTAGTCTTTTTTTCAACATAGGGTCTCCACTCCCTAGTTGATGTTATTTTAGACATAGGGTCTCCACTCCCTAGTCTCTTTTCAAACATAGGATCTCCACTCTCTAGTTGATTTTATTTTAGACATATGGTCTCCACTCCCTAGTTTTCTTTTCCAACATAGGGTCTCCGCTCCCTAGTTGATTTTATTTTAGACATAGGGTCTCCACTCCCTAGTCTTCTTTTCCAACATAGGATCTCCACTCCCTAGTTGATGTTATTTTAGACATAGGGTTTCGACTACCTAGTCTCTTTTCCAACATAGGGTCTCCACTCCCTAGTTGATATTATTTTAGGCATAGGGTCTCTACTCCCTAGTCTCTTTTCCAATTTAGGGCCTCCACTCCCTAGCTGATGTTATTTTAGACATAGAGTCTCCACTCCCTAGTCCCTTTTCCAACATAAGGTCTCCACTTCCTAGTTGATATTATTTTACACATAAGGTCACTATTCCCTAGTCTCCTTTCCAGTATCGGGTACACCAATCCCTAGCTATGTTTTTTTTCAACATAGGGTCGCCGCTCCCTAGTTGATATTTTCCAATATAAGGTACACCAATCCTTAGTTGAGGCACCATTTAGACAATCAGGGTACATAATTCCCGAAGAATCATGTTTTCCATGGTACACCAATCTCGACCTTTTGTTATTTTCAATAATGAAGTAGTATAGAGTTTTTGTTACAAATAACTCACGAAATTTTTCTAGTGAAAACTGAGGCAGAAAATTTTATTTGTTTGTTCTATTTTGGTGTTTGAGCAGGTTTTACCCCGAAGGCACGGGGTTCGAGATTACCAAAATAAGAAATCTCAATCCAAAATAAAGAAAAGGAAAGAAGTAAATCCAAAATGCAAAAGCGGAAGAAAGTATATAGATTGCTCAAGACATGATTGAAGTCACGAGCATTGCATGTCCTATTTTGATCAGAAGAAGTCATAGAAGAATAAACTAGCACCTGCAGCTAGCAAGCATCAAGGTTCAGATCAGAGTCTGCGTGAAGAACCAGCCAAGACTTAAGACCAAGTTTCAGAAGACTCACAGATAAATATCTTGTAACTCATAGCTGACAGGGTTTTTTAGTTTCTTTTTCATTTTGATTTCGGTGTAATAAGGAGTTCAGCAAGAAGGAACAGCAGCAACATCAGTGAAATCACAGCTTTTCGGTAGTCCCAGCTATCAAAACTTCCAGAACTATACTGACCTGATTCCTTTATAGTCAAGGATATATAGGCAACTTCCGAAGCAATGTTCGGTCAAACATTTTCAAAATGCTTCCAAATAGAGTGTCAAACGGGCAAATATTGCTCGTAATTGCTCACTTTATCTTTGCCCGAAAACTCTTCATGTTTCCGAGCAAATAGGGGCAGTTGTGAGCACGTAATTTTTTTCTTACGAAAATACTCCTACAAAATTCACAAAAAATAAATTTTCTAATTGTTTTTGATTTTTTATAGAATTTTTAGGAATTTCTTTTAATTGTTTCTTTGCATTTAGTCGCAATTTTTGTGCATATTTAATATCTTAAAGTCATAGAAAAACCATAAAATCTTCAAATCTTCGTTCCATATCATTTTAGGTTTAATTGCATTTTTAGAAATTAATTACTTATTAATTATAGAATTAATACATGAAAATAACAACAAAAATACATTAGTAACATTGCATGCATTATTAGTTAATTAAATTAGTTAATTATTAGAAAATAGGTAAGTAGGTTTAATTTTATAAATTAGATTTAAGTTAGGATTTAATTTAGGATTTTTATTAATTTGTTTAGAATTTAAAATCAAAGGGAAAAAAAAAGAGAAACAAAGAAAGGAATTAAGGAGTTTGTTTGATTTTACTTAGAATTGGGCCAAAAGCAATTTTAGTGGCCCAAATTTGCCCACAAATCTCACCCAATCCAATTACCCTACCCGGTCAAACCTTCAAGCACCCCAAACGACCCCGTTTTTGCGCCTTTTGATCTCAGCCCTTGGTTTGATCATCATCCAACAGCTGGGAACTAACCCTCCCCTTCCCTTAAAAGTGTCTGAACCAGAACCTAATCCTCTCCCCCCCCCCCCCAAAAGACCTCTCAAACTCATCTCTTTCCTTCATCTCTCAAAGACCCCTAAAACCTAGCCGCCACTACTCCCAAACCTATCTTCCGCCGGCGGCCAACCACCATTTGGTCTCAACTTTTCACTAGATACTCCCCAACTCTTCCTCAATCCAAATCTCTTATCCATTTTCTTTTAATCCGTCTTAAGCATGACCAGTAATAGATCTAAAATTTCAAAACGAGGAGCTTAAACTGACTCTTCCTTGTTTCATTCTCAAGAGCTGACTCGTTTTGATTCGAAACCTACACTGACAGATTTCTCTTGATGAGTGCAATCGATCGATGTTAGTTTTGATTCATTCCAAAATTATAAGAATACGGTCAAGTTATCGTCGGCAGGTTTGAAGTTGACATTCTTATGTCCTAGCAGTCGTTTGCCTTAGTAGGTATTTCCCTTTTCTTTTTTTCTTTTTTTTTTCTTTTTTTTAATTGTTTAATTTCGGATTAATTAATGAGTTTTACCTTGGATTGTTTGTTAAAATAGATTAATTAATAGATATGTTTAATCTTAACTGAAAATATGTTTAGTCAGTCTTTGAGTGCATTCTTGCTAATTCCTTAATTACAATTAAGTTTCAGTTTTCTGCAACTTTGTTCTGTCTTCTCGAGTGGGCTTTTCCTTAAGGCCAGATTTGCTTTGCTTTGGGCCATTGGCCAGGGCATTTGGCCCAGACTCAAGCAAATATCTCACTTCTAGAAGGGAATAGAAGGGAGTGCTTTGAAAAAGGATCAAACTTTAGAGGATTTAGGAGTCAAGAAAAAAATAAAAGAAAAGGGGGGATAAGGATAAAGAATTAACTGTAGATAGGCAGCTGGCATTTTTTTAGTCACAGATATTCCCTCCCATCTCTCATTCCCCCTGATTTCACGCTGAATTATTCCCTCTCCTGACAGACCCTCCCTCATTTTTAACATAGCATATATACACTCATCTGGAGAGATTTGAATACACAGATTGAGATACATGCACTATTCTCGGCAGAATATACACACTCCCATCCTCACTGATTTCTCTCTAGGAAAACAATCTGAAAATTTCAATTTAGATATAGAAAACAAAAAAAAAAATTCAAATGTGTTTTTGTTCTTCCAATTCCTACTGGTTTTGCTTCACCTTTTCTGGGATTTCAAGTGGTTTTCGAGTTATGGGATTGTTGGCTTAAATTGCTGAATCTATCACTATTTTTCGCTGCTAGATTTCACCTTTCTTTTCCGACCTAATCTGATTCAAGTTTCTGTTGTTGTTCTGCCTTTAGATATGTAGCCGTTCAAAACTGTGATTCCCTATTAGAGTTAAATAAAAAATTGAGTTGTTATGATTTGTTTGTGTTGGCTTTATAGATTCAACATGATTTAAATTTAAAGTGAAAGCTAATATGTTATGCTTTTTTCATGTTTGGCTTTATAGATTCAACATGTTTTAGGTTTCGAAGTTACTCGGAATTCTTTTTCTGTTAATCTGTGGTATGACTGTATAGTTGGATTAAAACTCAAACTATTGAATGCTTATTGGTAGTTCATCACCTGCTGTTAGCATGCTATTCTTCAAATTAATAGTTTGTGCTTGAAGTGACATTAGCAGTGATAAGAATATGTCTAATTTGGTTATTTCTTTGATTGGTGGTTGTGTGCCATGAGACTGGTTTGCAAAGCTAGCCCAATGGCTATTCTTTTGTAAATCAGGGTGTGAAGGAGAAGGAAGCATATGGCTCAGAAATGGCTACTCTCGTGAAGGGTTGATGTAATAGAATGCCTAAGACTATATTTTTTTTAACTTAGTAATTGTATCATTCATGTTAGGTTTTCGCTGTAATGTAAAATTATTAACTCTTTAGTTATGTATTCCCTGAAAATTGGCAGAATTATCTAGTCAAAATTAGATTCATGTTAGCATTAATGATTAGTGGAATTGGTTTAAAGCTCTGAACCTTGGAGAGCTACAGATTTGGGCGTGATTCAAGTAAGCCCAAAAGGGTTTGACATGTTTACCCCTGCAGGCCTACTAGCTAGTCAGCCCAATTACATCATGACTAGTGGTTCAATGTATTGCTCTCTATCTGTTAATTGATTCGAAATAATCATTTATATTATTATAGTTTAATTAGAAATTCGACAACATCCACCAATTTTAAATTCGTTGTTTACTGATGATTTCCTTTTGAAAGAATATGTTAGGCTTTGGGCTAAGTCTATTTGTTAGGAGAAGTAAAGCTACTGGTTTTCTTTTGAATGGTTGAGTTTATAATAAATATCAAAATTTCTTTGATCAATGTTATCAACCTACTTCTCAATGCATACCCTTTCTTGTCAACAATGGTTCAAAAGTCCATAACCTTCATCAAAATCTCAAATCGTAGGGCCAAATTGAATAATATCATAGCATCGTATTTTGCTTTAGGGACGAATATTAAACCATATTGATCATGGGTATGGTTCCCGTGGCATGGTCACGATATATAAACTCCAACTCAAGTGCGCGTTTCACGCGACATGACCTCAACTTCAAACAATAATAACACATGTTGTAAATCGTTGGCGCATTTCATGTGACGCGATTCACAATATGAACAAAAATAAACGAGTGCGCGATATCGCAACTTGTTCAAATAAATCCCATAAATACTAAAAGCAATTGAAATAATTAAAAAGTGGTTAGAAAGTTAAAAATGCACAATAAGATTTAAACATATAATAAATCAGATAATTAGGCCAATTATTAATAGTTAAGCGACTGTGCTAGAACCATGAAACTCGGGAGTGCCTCACACCTTCTCTCGGGTTAACAGAATTCTTTACCCGGTCTTCTGTGTTGACGGACCATAAAAATAGAGTTAATTTACTCTATTTGGGATTTTAAAGTAAACCGGCGACTTGGGATACCATAATAGTTATCCCAAGTGCCGACTCTGAATTAAACAAATAATCTCATTTCGAAAAATATCACTTTAACTGGAAAAACTCCCTATTTCCTATCCCTCGGAAAAAAGGAGGTGTGACACCCCGAAATCCATAATGCAAGCGCGAAACATATCCTCCAATATCTGAATAGTGCGTTCGGATTGTCCGTCCATCTAGGGATGAAATGTTGTGCTCAACTCAACATGTATGCCCAACTCACATTGTACGGTCCTTCAGAAGTGCGAGGTGAACTGCGTACCTCGATCAAAAATGATAGACATAGGCACACCATGAAGACAGACGATCTCGCGAATGTAGATCTCAGCTAACCGCTCTGAAGAATAGGTAACTGCTGTGAGCACCTAATTTTAATAGTTAAGCGACTGTGCTAGAACCACGAAACTCGGGAGTGCCTCACACCTTCTCTCGGGTTAACAGAATTCTTTACCCGGTCTTTTGTGTTGACGGACCATAAAAATAGAGTCAATTTACTCTATTTGGGATTTTAAAGTAAACCGGCGACTTGGGATACCATAATAGTTATCCCAAGTGCCGACTCTGAATTAAACAAATAATCTCATTTCGAAAAATATCACTTTAACCGGAAAAACTCCCTATTTCCTATCCCTCGGAAAAAAGGAGGTGTGACACCCCGAAATCCATAATGCAAGCGCGAAACATATCCTCCAATATCTGAATAGTGCGCTCGGATTGTCCGTCCATCTAGGGATGAAATGTTGTGCTCAACTCAACATGTATGCCCAACTCATATTGTACGGTCCTTCAGAAGTGCGAGGTGAACTGCGTACCTCGATCAAAAATGATAGACATAGGCACACCATGAAGACAGACGATCTCGCGAATGTAGATCTCAGCTAACCGCTCTGAAGAATAGGTAACTGCTGTGAGCACCTAATTTTAAAAAGGAGGTGTGACAACTGCCACTGGAATAAAATGTGCCGACTTGGTCAACCTATCCACAATGACCCATACCACATCGAACTTCTTCTGAGTCTGTGGGAGTCCAACAACAAAATCCATAGTGATACGCTCCCACTTCCACTCAGGAATCTTTAACCTCTGAAGCAAACCACCATATCTCTGATGCTCTTACTTTACTTACTGACAATTTAGACATCGAGCTACATATGTAAATATATCCTTCTTCATCCTCCTCCACCAATAATGCTGCCGCAAGTCCTGATACATCTTGGCGGCCCCCGGATGAATAGAATACCGGAAACTATGGGCCTCCTCAAGAATAAACTCACGAAGCCCATCCACATTAGGCACACAAATACGACCCTGCATCCTCAAAACCCCATCGTTTCCAACAGTTACCTGCTTAGCACCACCATGCCGCACCATGTCCTTAAAGATAAGCAAATGGGGATCATCATATTGACGCTCTCTGATGCGTTCATACAAAGAAGACCGAGCGAATGTGCAAGCTAGCACTCAACTGGGCTCTGAAACATCTAACCACACAAACTGATTGGCCAAAGCCTGAACATCTGCTGCAAGCGGCCTCTCACCAACTGGATATACAAAAGGCTACCCATACTCACTGCCTTTCTACTCAAGGTATCGGCCACCACATTAGCTCCAACCACCTCATCTGCCTCAAGTTGATATCCTTTTGTTTGAACAAATACTATAGACTCCGATGATCCGTGAATACCTCATACGACACGCTGTAAAGATAGTGCCTCCAAATCTTCAGCGCATGAACAATGGCCGCCAACTATAAGTCATGAACATGGTAATTCTTCTCGTGAACCTTCAACTTACGTGACACGTATGCAATCACTCTGCCTTCCTGCATCAATACCGAGCCCAATACGAGATGCATCACAATACACCGTGTAGGATCCTGAACCTGTGGGCAACACCAACACTGGCGCCGTAGTCAAAGTAGTCTTGAGCTTATGAAAGCTCAACTCATACTCATCCAATCATCTGAATAGGGCACCCTTCTGGGTATTTCTAGTCATTGGGGCTGCTACGGATGAAAACCCCTCTACGAACCGGCGATAATAACACGCCAAACCCAAGAAACTCTGGATCTCGGTAGCTGAAGTATGTTTAGGCCAGTTCTGAACTTCCTCAATATTCTTAGGATCCACATTTATGCCCTCTGCCGATACAACATGCCCAAAAAAGGCGAATGAGTCTAACCAAAACTCACACTTTAAAAACTTGGCATATAACTAGCTATCTCTCAGAGACTGGAGTACAATCTGAAGATGTTGTTCATGCTCCACTCAACAGCGGGAGTAGATCAAGATATCATCAATGAATACAATCACAAAAGAATCCGAGTAGGGCTAGAACACCCAATTCATCAAATCCATAAATGTTGTTGGGGCATTTGTCAACCCAAATGACATCACTAAGAACTCATAATGTCCATATCGAGTCTGAAAAGCCATCTTAGGGACATCAGATGCCCTAATCTTCAACTGATGGTAGACAGACCTCAAATCAATCTTCGAAAACACTTTGGCACCCTGAAGCTGATCAAATAAATCATCAATCCTCGGCAGCGGATACTTGTTCTTGATAGTGACTTTGTTCAATTGCCGATAGCCTATACACATCCTCATCGATCCATCCTACTTCTTCACGAACAACACGGGCGTACCCCAGGGTGAGACACTAGGTCTAATGAAGCCCTTATCAAGCAAATTTTGCAATTGCTCCTTAAATTCCTTCACCTCCGGCAGGGCCATACGGTATAGCGGAATAGAAATGGGCTGAGTGCCCGGAGCCAAATCAATACAGAAGTCAATATCTCTTACGGGTGGCATCCCTGGCAGATCTGCAGGAAACACTTCTGGAAACTCACGAACAAATGGTACTGAATCCATGGAAGGAACCTCCGCACTAAAATCACGAACATATGCCAAATAAGCTAGACATCCCTTCTCGACCATACGTTGAGCCTTCACATAAGAAATAACTCTGCTGGTAGAGTGGCCATGAGTCCTAATAGAGGCAACCACGGCATGGATAAGGTTACCGTCTTGGCGTGAGAGTCCAATATAGCATGATAAGGTTACAGCCAATCCATACCCAAGATAACATTAAAATCTACCATATCAAGAAGTAGAAGATCTATACTAGTCTCAAGACTCCTAATAGTAATCACACACGAGCGATAGACATGATCTACAACAATAAAATCTCCCACAAGCGTGGACACATACACGGGAGCACTCAAAGAATCACAAGGCACAACCAGATATGAAGCAAAATAGGATAACACATAGGAATAAGTAGATCCCGGATCAAATAGAACTGAAGCATCTCTATGGCAAACGGGAATAATACCTGTGATAACGGTGTCAGATGACTCGGCCTCATGCCTAGCTGGGAAAGCATAACATAGGGGCTGGGCCCCACCACTCTGAACTACATCTCTGGGACGATCTCTAGCTGCTGGCCTCCACCTCTAGCGGCCTGACCTCCACCTCTAACGGCCTGACCTCCACCTCTGGATGCCTTACCCCTGACTCTAGCTGGCTGAGCGGGTGGTGGAGTAACCGGTGCTGGAATCATGACACGAGAACTCTATTGTAGCGTGACGCCCAATAATCTCAAACATAACCTCCTGATATGACTGATACCACCACACTGATGTGGCTGCTGAAGATGAAGCTGACCTGAACGGGCCGAATAACCATGGTGATAGCTCTAAATCGGAGGTGCACTGATAGGAGCTGATGGTGCACTGTAGGTTAGCTGTCCAGAATGAGGCACATAGGGACCACGACTCCCTGAAGCACTGTCAGATGCTGAAGCACTGAATGAAATGGCCTGGGAGGATGGCCTCTACCAAAAGTACCCCTGCCTCCAAATGAGGCACCACTGAAACTACCGGAATGGTGGGGCCTCTTTCCTAAGAATGAACCAACTCGATCCATCTGGCAATATCAACAGCCGTCTGAAAGGAAATATCACTCCTGGTCTCCTTGGCCATCTGTAGCTTGAGAGTGAAAGTGAGCCCATCAATAAATCTCCTCTCTCTCTCTCTCTCTCTCTCTCTATCTATCTCTCTCTCTCTCTCTCTCTCTCTCTCTCTCTCTCTCTCTCTCTCTCAGTAGGAAGCAAGATAGTGAAGTCGATTTTGGTTAGATTCGAGTTGTTTGTAGGCGGATTTTAGAGCAATGGCCCCGGTAGCTTTGCTTTGCTTGTGGAGCGAGGTAAGTGTTGGGTTTAACCTTGATTTGAGGGAATTAGGAACCCTTGAGCTATGTGCTATGTGAAATTCATGTGTAGCGGCGTATATATGAGGTGACGAGTATATATACGCCGTCAAAATACTATTTTCGTGCTTTTTAGTATTTTATTAAATATTTTATTCCATGTCTTAACTGTTACATACTTTATATGCTTCCCATGCCTTAATTTGCTACTTGCCATTTATTATTCTCGTATCAAAATGTTAGTTTCTCCCATGCTCCCATGATTTAATTGCTACTTGCCTTAATTGACTTACTTGTACCCTTTTGTTGTCATTTAACTGACTTGTCTTGCTGCTTAGTATTAATTTTAGAAATTCTTGATTTGATACGAGATTTTCCCTTATGGTTCTGCTCTCATATTCGTTAATCGTTGAGATTCTTGTGATTCGGGTTGTTGAATTGATTCCATTTATTGATTTGAGTTTATGGATCAGGTTGCACGTTGCAATAGGTGGAATAAGAGAGGATTTATATTGATATGGTGGGATCGGGTTGCACGCCGCAACAGATAAAGTAAGGGAGGATTTGATATGGTGAAATAAGGGAGGATTATGATATTGATTCTGATTATATGGTGGGATCGGGTTGCACGCCGCAACATATATTTTACTTGTTATTATTGACATTTACATGGAGGAATAAGGGAGGATTGTGTTTGAACGGTAGGATCGGGTTGCGCGCCGCAACAATTTATGTGTTTTAATATTACTTGTTGTATTGCATTGGCTTCAGTGTTTTCATACGAGATTATGAGAATCTGTATTTCTGGTTTTACAAGTTTCCGAGGATTGAGGTTATTGTCAAGAGTTAACAACTTTATTTCCTCGTATTTCCTTTCCTGTCATTATTATTGTACTGCATATAGGTTATTGTAAATGACCCGCCTTAGCCCCGTCACTACTTCGTCGAGGTTAGACTCGACACTTACAGAGTACATGAGATCTGTTGTACTCATACTACACTCTGCACTTCTTGTGCAGAATTTGAAGTCGGTTCCAGTGTCAGTCAGTAGATAGTTCGGATCAAATATTTGACAGAGACTTGAGGTACAGTTGCTCGGCGTCCGCAGCCCTGAAGTCCCCTTATACTTTATCCTAGCTGTTTTACTTCTTTCCAGACAGTTTACTTTTATTCAGACCATTATATGTATTATTCTAGTCGCTCGTGCACTTGTGGGTTGTATTTAGATATTTTGGTTGTTGTGACTTTTCGCACTTTATTTCAGTTTAATTGGCATCAGTTAATTTGATTTATTGAAAATAGTTTAAAACTATTCTAACATTGGCTTGCCTAGCAAGTGAAATATTAGGCGCCATCACAGTCCCGAGGGTGGAAATTTCGGATCGTGACAAGTTGGTATCAGAGCACTAGGTTGCCTAGGTCTCACGAGTCACGAGCAAGCTTAGAAGAGTCTGGAGGATCGGTACAAAGATGCCTGTACTTATCTTCTAGAGGCTATGAAGTTTAGGAAAAATGTCACTTCTTTCTTACTGTGTCGTGCGATTTAATTTTATCATTGATGATTGAACCCTTCTATTCTCGTTCTCTCGCAGATGGCGAGAACGCTCACTGCGTCTACCGCCAGAGAGGAGCCAGAGCCCCCTGTACGACTGGGGACAGAGGTCGAGGCCGAGGTCACGCCAGAGGTCGAGGCCGAGGCAGAGCTCAGTCTAGAGCTCGAGCAGCAACACCCGCAGTAGAGCCTTAGGTGAATTTTGAGGAGGAGGTTCCAGCTCAGATTGTTCCTGTTGGACCAGCTTAGATTCCGGAGGAGTTGATAGCCACTCTAGTACTTCAGGATGCTCTAGTCCATTTAGTGGGCCTTATGGAGAGTGTGGCCCAGACCGGTACCTTTCCGATGGCACCAGCCGTCTCTCGGGCTGTGGGAGGAGCACACACTCCCCCTACTCATATCCTGGAGCAGGTGGCTCCCCAGTATCAGACCCCAGCAGCCCCGTCAGTTGGGGTAGTTTAGCCGGTTGTTGCGGCACAGGCCGGTGATAGGCCTCTTTTGTCTTCTGAGGCTATGTTGAGGTTGGATAAGTGCACCAAGCTCTTTCCTATACGTTTCAGTGGTGCATCTTCTGAGGACCCATAGGACTTTCTAGACCGTTGTCACGAGGTGTTGCACAACATGGGTATAGTTGAGACTAATGGGATCAATTTTGCAGCATTTCAGATGACTGGTTCCACCCAGAGATGGTGGAGAGATTATATGTTGACTAGACCAGCTGGGTCACCTGCACCTACCTGGGATCAGTTCTCACAGCTATTTCTCGATAAGTTCATTCATGTCACCCTGAGATAGAAGTACCGCAGGCAGTTTGAGTTTCTCCAACAGGGTAGTATGACGGTTACCGAGTACGAGACTCGATTTGTGGACCTAACTCGCATAACCTTACTGAACTCCATCTTACTCAGAAGAACCTGATACTTGAAATAGAAAAAGGTGTTATCCACAGTAACATGGTGTTTATTTGTTTGTCTTCGCCAAATAGGAGACAAAGGGTGTGTCTTGTATAATGTAAAATATTTTCCAAGAAAATATTTTCTTGAAAAATAAGTAGTAATCTTACTCATTTTTCGGTGTTTGGTACGCAAATTAAGCAAAATCAAAAGTATTCATAAATAATTTAGATACAATAAACACGAAGCCATAAACTTTCGAACCAACAACCATCCGAACCCACAAATTTCATAAACTTCTGAACTGCTAAACTTTCAAACTCGTAAACTCTATAATTTCTAAACCCGCAAACTTCCAAACACATAAACCTCCGAACTCATAACTTTGGAACTCGTAAAATTTCAAACATGTAAACTGAAAAATAAAAAATCTAAACTAAAAATCCGCATATATACTACCCTCCCCAAACTCCACTTATTCGGTTGTTGTTGTTGTTGTTAAGCTCGAAAATCATGAGTCCTGAGAAAGTTCGTGCAGAGGAAGTATATCTAGATTGTTAATTCTAGGTACATGTACATTTTGAGATGCTATTTGGTAATGTATTTATTGCCTAAAACTTATTTTATTCATTAACTATAAATATCCTCATCTTTTGAGGTGAATGATGTTCTGATTTCTGACGTTTCATCGGAAATTCTAATACAAAGTTTTTCCGCACCAAAAGGTAAAATTGAAATAAACAAACAAACAAACAAAAAAATTTAGTGTAATCTCATAAGTGAGTGCAGAATGTATGCAGCCTTACCCTTACCCTGAAAAGACGAGGAGAAAATAAACAAACTGAAAAAAAAAAGACCACTTAAAGCTCGATACTTCAGTATTAACTCTAAAAGATTAAAAATTATCACTTTAAACAAGCTAGAGCTTTGGTTGATAGTTTACGTAGTTGCCTCAGTGGATTGATGATCAGATCTTTGCTTATTATAGCAGTGAATCAACCACTACTGAAAAACAACAAATTTTCGGCCGTCAAATCAGTTGAAAATCGTATTTTTCGATGGATTTTTCGACTGAAAAGTATCGGTCGAAAAACATGTGGTCGAAATATATTTGCAACAGAATTAGTAAAAAATTTGCGACGGATTCAGCCGCAAAATAAAAAATACGGAGCTATTTGAAATCAGGCCATTTGCGACCGAATTAGTCGCTGACTAGAATTAAAAAAATAAATATAAATTAAAAGTTTCGAATGATTCCGTCGGAAATTTAAAAAAAATTAATTTTTAATTAATTACTCCGACTGAAACAGTCGTAAATATTAATTATTAATTAATTAAAAATATCGGTATTTCTCCATTTGCGACTGATTCAGTCGCAAATCCTAATTAAATTTTGTTAGAAATTTTCAATTTGCGACTGAATCAGTCGCAAATCTGGGTAATTCCTGGTGAAATTTGCGACTGATTCAGTAGCAAATCTGGGCATTTTTAAGCAGGATTCTGCTGTATTTCAAATTACACCACCTACCAATTAAAACAGTTAATCAAATAAAAACCTAATATAACAATCCAAATCCAATATTTACTACAATACGAACAATAATATTTATAACAATTCAACCAATAATATTTATAACAATTCAACCAACTAATCAAACAACACAAATTACACATGTCTCTAACTTCAACTCTAAAACATTCAAATAGTCTATTCAGAACAGTCTCCGACACTCCATTGAAGCTCCTTTCTTGCTTTTCTTTTTTAACAATTTTTAGATCAAAGCCTGAGTTGCTTGAAATTCTTGCGACATTTAATTTACTTTTTGACGCATAGCTTCCATGTCTTCTTGGGAATTCTTGAAATTCTTTTTCCTTTAATAGATCATATATCAAATTGAAACCATGTTAATGTTTCAGTATACAACGTCTGGTTATCTTATATATATGGTTGCAATCTCTAGTCCTATACTATATGGTACTTTAAAAATGAAATATATCCAAAACCTAGATTTCAGTTAGAAACAAATTCAAAAAGTTAAATTACTAAACGGAGAAGGTCCAAATATACCCATGTATTTTCAAAAATGGTTTAAGAATATCCTCGTTATACTATTGGGTTATCTATACCCCTGCAGTCATACTTTGGGTTCAAATATACCCTTCATTTAAACGGAGGGACACGTGTTGTCGTCCTGTTGGTCAATTCTAAATATCTCCTAATTAATTAAAAAAATCTATTACACATACCCGAAAAATAATTTTCTAAAGCAGTTTTTTTTTGTAAAAACTGGAAAAAATTGAACTTTTTTTACTAAAAACTGAAAAAATGAAAATATTTCTTTTTTCATTTTTTACAAAAAAATTGAAAAATATTTTTTAAAACAATATTTTTGTAAAACCTGAAAAAAGAACTGAAAAATAATTTTCTAAAACAATTAAAAACTGAAAAAAACTGAATTTTTTTAAACTAAAAACTGAAAAAAAGAAAATATTTGTTTTTCAGTTTTTACAAAAATATTGCTTTAGAAAATTGCTTTTCAGTTTTTGTTTTTTCCTTTTTACAAAAGAAATTGCTTTAGAAATTATTTTTCAATTTTTTTTAAAGCAATATTTTTCTAAAAACTGGTAAAAAATATTTTTGATTTTTTCGTTTTTAGTAAAAAAAAAATTTTTAATTACTTTAGAAAATTATTTTTCAGTTTTATTTTTCAGTTTTTACAAAAAAATTGTTTTAGAAAGTATTTTTCAGCTTTTTTGTAAAAACTGAAAAAAAAAATATTTTCGTTTTTTTTAGTTTTTAGTAAAAAAGATTAAGTTTTTTTCAGTTTTTACAAAAAAAAAAATTGCTTTATAAAATTGCTTTTCGGATATGGATAATGAGTATTTTTAATTAATTAATAAATATTTAGAATTTACCAATAGGACGATGACATGTGTCCCTCCGTTTAAATGATGGGTATATTTGAACTCAAAGTATGACTGTAGGGGTATAGATAACCCAATAGTATAACGAGAGGTATTCTTAGACCATTTTCGAAAGTGCAGGGATATATTTGGACCTTCTCCGATTACTAAATGCAACATAAAGTACGAAACTATATAAACAACTCTGACTCGAAAGGTAATGTGAGTTTGTCACTCTCATTGTGGGCATATATGTACAAGATGAACTTTGAGTCAGAACGATTTTATGTTTATATTTTTAAAAATTAGAACAATAATTGACGTGAATTTCCATTCTCTTTGTTGTATTCCAACAATATGTACTGCAAGTTGCACAAATCTTGATCAAGAATAAGGCTAGATTTTCAACCCAACAATGGCGAATTGGACTGTGGATTAGATTTGCCTTGGTATATATTATAACATTCTCTCTATATTTTACTTAGGAAATTATGTGTATGTGAACATGAGGTATAAATTACATTTTTGACAATTATCTTTATCACTTTCGTTTCTTTCTTTTTTTGGTCCTTGTCATTTTCTTACAAATGGTTCTCTCTTTTTTGTGTCGACGTGAAAAGGTAGACCTTTGTATATATATACTGAATAGTTTATAATACTAGCTGTACAACTTTCAGATGTTCTTCCTTTAAATGGATCCGTAATTTTGTAAGTGCAATCCACGTGTGGAGTTGTAATGCATGAGTTAAATCTAATACTAGAAGAAACACTTAATTCTGTTAGTTTAATTGTAACAGAATTAATATATTTAATTCGTCTTTAATGGGTCTTACTAAACATTGTAACCACTTTTTTATTCACTGTAATACCCTTAACAATACATTGGCAACACATTAATATAATGGGTATTTTTGTCTTTTCTCCTCAGGAACTAAACCCACTCCATGATCCATCTTCTCCCTTATCAGATTCCCTTCCCTTTTCTCTGTCCCCTTCTAGTGCCTTCTTTCCTTTTCCACACACAGATCCGAGAAGCAGTAATTGAATGGGGTTAATCAATAATGATCTTTAAAACTCAAACAATCTAGTGCTTTTGGCTTGGTTCCAAAGCCTTAAAAAATAATGACATCAAATGTCGCAATCAAATGGTTAGTAATAGAGTTTGATTTTAATTTTTTTTTCCAGTAATGAAAAGAAGAGGAAGTAGCAAAAAAAGTGTTGATTGACTGACTAAGGAATTTCTGATATCATTTTACTTCAATATAAATACATGATTTACGGTCCATCTAGAAAGAAACTTTTCTCCAGACAGCTAAAAAGATACTCAGTTAAAGAAATGGGTATTATTCTCCGGGAGAGACGGTGGGGGAGTAAGGAGCATGGTGGAACTACAGGGTGGAAGAAATCAGATATTGATCTTAGAGATAAAATTTAGGGGAAATTGGGAATTTAGGTGAAATACGAAAATGCCCCTTAAAGTCACTATTTTAATGAAATTGCAACACAAAATAATATACTTATAGAATAAGATTCGGCAATTAAAATTATATTTAGGCTAAATACATATACAACCCATCTAAACTTGCACCTTTTTTTCTACTTAGACACTTATACTAACGCTTGTACATGTTAAGCACTTTATCTCTATCAAAATGTGTTATTTAAACACAAATATGACAATTCCAAACTAAATGAAGTGCGTGCATATCACTCTCTTCTGACCTAACAACCAGAACCAATACAAATATTACATGTCAGCAAACAAAGAAAAGATATATAAAAAAGCAAACAAAGAAAAGATATATAAAAAATAAAACCGAAACAATCAGAGTCCTAAACACACTAGATCTCTTCTTTTATCGATCAAAGCAAATAACAGACACACATTCATGGAGTTGTATAATTTGCCACATTATGCTTAAGGTTATACACCACCAGTCCTCAACTGGCCGTTGAAGAAGAGAAGCCTACATACTTCAATTCCTCAAGAATTGGGGAAGTGGTCTACTAGAGAACTCAAAATTGAGTAAGTTGTTTTAGTTGAAGAAAGAGAGGCGAGGAAAACAAGGCTCTGTTTTGTTGAAGAAAAAGAGAAGGTGAGGAACAAGGTTATGTTTTGTGGATTTTCCATAGTGGTTGGCGTTGACTGATGTATTTGAAGCCAAATATTCCAATTGGTACCAACTCAACATGGTTATCACCATCAAATTCTGGAAGGGAAAAACCATGGCCGCCCAATTTGGCATAGACTCGGACAATTGCATAAATTAACGCGGTAAAAAGGAACAAGCTTTTCGACTGAGGTGGTGGTAGCGGCAACTAGATCTGAACAAAAAGGAAAAAAATAGTTGACTTGGTCGATATAGCCAGAGAAGAGAAGAATGTAGGCTAAAAAAGATGATCGTTGGATTTTTATTTTTCTGCAAGAACTTGAGTTTCCGGTAGGATAGTGTTAAATTAATGCTTTTACACTTTAGGAAGAAGTGAGAACCACACGTTTTTACACATCAGCAAAAACTGTTTAAAAGACATATTTTTTACAACATTAGGTGTCTAATAGGTACAAGTCTTGGTATAAGTAAGCGGAAAAAGGTGCAAGTTTAAGGGGCTGTCTATGTATTCAGCCATATATTTATAAACTACTATAAATCTGCAATACTTCTGCACATTTATTTGCCTCCTCCTAAACTTAGTACTTAGTAGTGGTATTATTCGCTTGTGAGATTTTTTGCAGCGAAAACTATCCTATATATGATCTTATGCGTGCGGGCCTTCCTCTTAAGATAAGTTAGTAAGTATGAGGATAATGCTATTTCCATGCCTAACTCTGTGAGACATTGTTTAATGCTCTATAATTCTAGCAAGTCTTAATGTAAGTTAAATCTTTGTTTTGGCAGGCATATTTGTTTGACCAAAAAATGTGACTTCCGGTTAAACTATTAAATTTATGTAATACTGGATTAAATCTAGTTAGGGATAACAACTCTAGATGCTAATCTCGAAAACGTGCAGTAGATGGGGACAGATCCCGTAAATGATGGATGGCGATAAGTGTAACATATTCTTAAAGCATAAACATTAATGGAGATATAACTAACCATAAATGGCAATAGATGATATTTAAGTAAATAACGAGAATGATTCACCCAATAATGGAATGATTGGACAAATATTTCTCCTCACAATGATGAGTGACAGAAAGGTCCAAGATTTGTATGAACAATCTTCGGATTTGGTAGAGAGGAGGAAATAATATGAGCAAGAATCTTTATCAAAATGTAATCTTTGTATTTTTATATGAGAGAGAGAATCTTATTCTTAAAAGTGTTATTATCAAATGAATATATCATGCCCCTATCATTGTCTCTTCTTTTTATATATATGGGGTATTTTCCTAAAAAACCCTAATAATACAAATAAAGAGAATATCCATTAGAATATTCCCTTTTAATACTCTATCCTTACAAATTAGCCGTTACAGCTCCTATCATCAATAGTCAACCTCGACCTCGACCTTTGTTGACATCTCGACCACGGCTCTCGTCGGCACCTCGGCCAATGACTTTGATGCACCTTGGGCAACCTCGACCGACTCTTTCCTCAATGCCATATTACGCTAAATATCCTTAGAGCGGATTTTGGCTTATACAGTTAGTCCCTCCGCTTATTAAGGCCAACACCAGGCGAACTTGATGAGCGGACTCTGTGTAACGTGACCGAAGTGTTTAGACGAGATGGATAAGCCATAGTGACTAGGGGCGAGTAAGCAGCGTGTGCCATTGTGAACCGTAAGTTATGGGGTCGCAAATCGAGGTGACGTCATGGCAGCTGACGTCATGGCAGCTGACGTCATTATGGCACAAATTCCCTAGACATTGCTTCGTATTGCGCTTGCTTCCCACCAGAGCATGCCGCTTCGGTTACAGTGTCACGCAATGATGGTCAGTTTCTTGGTTTCGATGCGTGCATTCTTATAAATAGTGGTGTGTGTGTAACATCTTAAGATTTACGAATTTTCTTATACTCAGCAAACTCTGCATCTTCTTCTTCCTCTATTGTATGAAATTTTTTACCGGTTTTAGTGATTCTCGTTGTTTCCCACATTTCCTTGTTCGAGCATCTTCCCCTAATTAACATGACTAAGGCATCCTCTGTTCTTGGTATGGCAACTGATCCTACCCCTTTGGCGGTGTTGATACCCCCTCATGCCGATAGGATTTCTATCGCTACTGAGGAAGAGAACTTCCCTATGGTTGAGGAAATAGTTTCCCGTACTGAAAAAACTAGGTCCGATTTCTCGAAGATGCCTGAGGACGATCCTGAGGTCCCGGAATCGATGATGAAGGAGATCGATCTTGCTGAGTTTAAGGCGAGGTTCAAGATTCCTGCCCATATCGATCTGATCCCAGCGGGGCGCGATGTGGTACAAATACACCGCCCTAGGTATTGCGCGTTTTATGTGTATCCTTTCTACGTCGACTATTCCTTTCCTCTTCTCGTATTGGCAGAGGAATTTTATCGCTATTACGGCGTGTGCCCGGCCCAACTCTCTCCATACATATACAAGTTTATCCGCATATTAACGAAATTTGTGGAATTAGCGAGGGTCGAGATCACACATCGCCACCTGATGCATCTCTTCGCCCCTAGTTTCTATAAGGGGACGATGTTGCACCTTCGCTACAGATGGACGATAAGGCAAATCGTCAGTTCTGGCTCAACTATTTTTTTTGTCAAAACCGAGGATAGGTGGACAACGCGAGCGGATTCCCTGAGACTTGGAATTACACCCGTAAGTATCTCTTTTTCACCCAAGCATTTGTTTTGCCTGCTTTAGTCGTGGTCTGACATTCCGTCCCTTCTTCGCGTAGCCGAAACTATGCCCCCTTCTTTGGTCGGGCACATTTACGACTGGGTCAGCCGCACTCTGCCTCACATAGTGGGGGTTCGTGAATGGCCGGCCTTTCTCAAGAAGTTCGGGCATGCGCCTTCCGCGATCGGTGAGTTCACCTGTACATCTTTTCATCTATATTATTTTGACCTCACGGTCATTTGCCCGTTGTAGTTTTGTGTAGGAAGTGAATATTTTATTCTATCTTTTTTAGGCCGAGGACCTTCGTACAGACCGAAGGCCCCTCCTCTTGCATTTCATAAGAGGAAGGATGTTTCTTCGGGGTTCGTTCCCATTATGACCGCGACCAAGCCCGCCCGATTGTCCGCTTCTATTCCTTCTTCTACCGCGGCTAGGTCTGCCCAGTCGTCGACCACACCTGCAGCAGAACTTCCGATTTCCCCTATGTATCATCTAGTAGATGAGGACGATGAAGCGGAATCGACGCCGAGTAGAGATAACTTGCTTCCACGCAACAGGAGATCAGTGATGGAAGATTTTGTTATCCGAGAGACGACGACCATAGAGCTTAGAGGTGACGCCGAGTTGCCGCCCGTGATTCCGTCCTCGTGTGAAGCCGAAGATGGTATATCTCTCCCTGAGACCGTGATAGGATTCGAAGGGCCATCAGCGAGAGTCCCTGACGACTTGCGGTAGGACAGGCCATTGACTTCACGATCGGCCGAGGATCTTTATTCGAGGGCCGATTTAAAAGGAAAATGCATAGTCGGGGATGGTTACGAGACGGGCTCTGACATGGATGCCGAGGAGGTGAGGATAATGGGGGGAGGACTTACGTGACTCGAGGTGAGATTGGAGGGTACCGCGCGGACTATTGCGATCCCTTTGGATCGGGACTTGCTGGTGGACACGCAGGACATGGTCCCTTCTCTCGGTCCCCTTTTCTCTGATGTGGAGGGTAAAACCCTCGAGAAGTTGAAGGATGTCACTCTATCTAGAAGCATAGCCAGCCTCGCTCTTAGGCTACGTTTTTCGATCCCTCTTCGTTTTCGTATGGCGAGTTCAAAGTTTCGTTCTTACTTTTCATTTTCTGTTTTTCTTTCAGACCGTGATTTTGGAGATTGAGAGCGCCCGACGAGAGAAGAGGCATGAGACTATTTTTCAGAAGATGGAGCGAAAATATCATAAATACCGTGCCAAGCATCGCGAGATCTATAGACGGTTTGGCGAGAGCGACACCTTCCAGGCTCTCCGAGATGAACTGAAGGAGAAGAATGACGAGTTGGTAAAAGTCATTAGAAAATGCAGCGTTCTCGAGGGAGCGTTGAGGGAAAAAGATGAGGAGCTTGAGGTGAGCAGGGGGGTCGAGGACCAATGTGCCGACCTTCAAGCCCAAGTGGTCTCATTGCGCGCCGAGCTCGAGGAGTGTCAACTTAAGGCGGACGCTTTGAGTGGCGAGGTCACTGAGAAGGCAATGGGTTTAGATAAGGCAGAGTTAGCCCAATTATCGGCTGTGAAGAAAGCGGAGGCTTTGGAGATCGTGATCCGTGTTCTCCGTTCTGAGCGGGAGGGTGTTCTGGAGACGGCCAGGCTCAGAGATGAGCGACTTGATGAGCAGATAGGGGAGCTGGAAAAAGAGGCTTCGAGCCTTAGTGATCGTGTTGTTGCTCTCTAGGCCGAGAAGGCGCAGTTATTGGCTCAACCGTCCTCTTCCCATACTTTTGCTTTTCCTGATGTTCCGCGGGATTTGTACGAGGAATGGATTCACGCCGAGGCTCAGCTGGATATATTCAGGGTTCTGATAGGGGCGGGGGTTGTTTCAGAAGCCGACTTCGAGGATGCTCGTGCTAAGGCACGTAAAGCTCGGTTTGCTTGTGGCTATGACCCCGCTACACCGGAAGCCGATGATGACGAGGGTGCGGGGATGAGTATCCCGCTGGCGAAGAGGTAAGGTGGAGATGGTCTGGCCGATCAAGCTGGTGGTGCTTCTGGGCCAGGCAGTGATTAGTTATTTTTCCTTTTTTGTTGTTTAGCCGCAGACTTGTGTGTATTTTTTATAGGCGCGTATTCGAGCCTTTGTAAAAAAATATTATGAGTATGAAATGTTAGTTCGGTTATTCGTACCTGATTCTTTTTCTTTGTTCGGGTTTGTATGTTTTTTTGATTTTGTTGCTTGGTTGCCTTCATCATAACCAATTTGTTCGAGTAGGTTGAACGAGGTAGAAATGAAGTTTAGGTTTGATCTCGGCCAAGGGCCGATTAGGTGTTCATTCGAATGCGATCGAATATAACCTTCGTTTGGTTAAGGTTGTGGGCCGATTAGGTGTTAATTTGAACAAGGTCGAATGTGACCTTCATTTAGTTAAGGTTGTGGGTCGATTAGGTGTTCATTCGAACGTGATCAAATATAACCTTCATTTGGTTAAGGTCGTGGGCCGAGTAGGTATTAATTCGAACGAGGTCGAATATAACCTTCATTTAGTTAGGAGGTCTTAATTCGAACGAGGTCGAATGTAACCTTTATTTAGTTAAGGCTGTGGGCCGAGTAGGTGTTAATTCGAACGAGGTCGAATGTAACCTTTATTTAATTAAAGTCGTGGGCTGAGTAGGTGTTAATTCGAACGAGATCGAATGTAACATTTATTTGGGGAGAGCAGAGATGAATTTCGTGTACTTGTGCTTTGTTCATATTCTTGGAGAGATTTACATATTTTCTGGGTGTTAGCTGGTGGTCCAGTCCCAGTCCCAGTCTATCTAGTCCCTTAATTGGTCGTGCGCACTAGTCTTCTAGTGCCTTCGTCTGTGCGCACTTCAATCCTGAATTATCCCCGTCATCCCCTCATTAAAAACCTCCTCGAGAAAACCCAATTGGGGCAAAACTCTAGTGAGGGAAAATGAGTGTGACTTTGGGGACCTCATCCTTTAAAAGTTGAAGTACTTGAGGTATGTAATATTCCAGTTGTTTGGTAGTCGCTTTCCTTCCATTGTTTCTAGTGTGAATGACCTTTTGTTTGCTGCCGCCGTGATTTTGTAGGGACCGTCCCAGTTTGTTTCTAGTTTGCCTTCATGTGGGTCTTTGCTTGGTTGTGTTTAAACTTTAAGCACGTAGTCCCCGACTTTGAGTGGCCTAATCTTCACCCTTTTGTTATAGTAGAGTTCTGCTTGTTGTTTTTAGGCGAACATTCTCACGTAGTCCATATCTCTTCGTTCCCCGACTTCGTCGAGTTCCTGCCTTCTACTGTCATCGTTCTGGGGTCCGCTTTTGCGGAAGTATCTTAAGTTGGGCTCTCCGACCTCGACTGGTATTGTATGGCGTTTCCCTGGTGCTCGCTTTTGGCATTGTTCGGTAGGCCCAGAGTACTTTTGGTAATATTTCCGGCCATAGTCCCTTGGCGTCTTCGAGTTTCTTCTTCATGATGTTTAATATTGACTTGTTGTAGGATTCTGCTTGCTCGTTGCCCACGGGGTGGTAATGCGTTGAGAGTATTCTTTTGATATGCCATTTTTTGCAAAAGTCGGCGACCTTCTTTCCTGCAAATTGAGGTCTGTTGTCGCAACTGATTTCTTTGGGGAGACCGAAATGCCATATGATGTTTTTCCATATGAAGGCGATCACTGCCTGTTCGCGAATTTGGGCGAATGCTCCTGCGTCCACCCATTTAGAGAAATAGTCAGTTAAAACTAAGAGAAATCGTACGTTACCTCGTCCTGCCGGTAGGGGACCCACGATGTCCATTCCCCATTTGATGAACGGCCAATAGGAAGTTACTGAGTGTAGGTGTTCGCGTGCTCGGTGGATCATTGGGGCGTACTTCTGGCATTGTTCGTATTTTTCACGAAATCCGCAGCCTTATTTTTCATGGTGGACCAGTAATACCCCGCTCGTATGAGGCATCTGACCAAAGCTCGATTGCCGGAGTGAGCTCCAAAGTGGCCTTCGTGTACTTCTTCAAGGACGTGTCGCGTCGGATTTGGGCCTAAGCATTTCGCCAGAGGGCCTCCATACGTCCTTTTGTACATGTTGTTGTGTACGATGATGTATCTAGCCGTTTGCATTCGCAACTTCTTGGCCTCTTTTTTATCGTTAGGGAGTACGTCGTCCTACAAATATGTAATAATACAGTTGCGCCAGTCCCAAGTCAAATTTATGGTTCTTACCTCGATTTGGTTTACCGACAAGTGTAGGAGGTGGACCACATTTCGGTCTCCGGTTGCAATGTTTTTGGTGGCTGCTGCTAATTTGGCTAGGCCGTCCGCCTCGATGTTCTGTGCTCGGGGAATCTGGTCGAGCTGACATTCATTGAACTCGGGTAGTAGTTTGCAGATTTTGGTATGGTATTTTTGTAACCTTTGCTCCTTGATTTGGAAAGTCCTTGTGACTTTGTTGACCACGAGCTGAGAATCGCAATGCAACCTTAGCCGCTTCACGCCGTATTTGAGTGCTAGTCTTAGTCCTGCAATTACGGCCTTATACTCAGCCTCGTTATTAGTCATGTCCGAGCACCTTATAGACTGGAGAATCACTCCGCCTGTTGGGACTTCGAGTATAAGTCCCAACCCAGACCCTGACGCGTTAGACGCGACGTCGGTGTATAGGACCCAAGGGTTTTGTGTTTGGTGAGAAGCGTAGACGGCTTCCTGTTCAACTTCGGGCATTATTTGCACACTGAAGTCGGCGACGAATTCGGCAAGGACCTGTGAATTTATCGTCGTTCGCGGCCGATATGTAATATCGTGCTCGCTTAGTTCGATATCCCATTTGCCCAACCTGCCCGATAGTTCAGTTTTATGTAAAATGCTTCTTAAGGGGAAAGTCGTGATGACCGAGATGGGGTGGCATTGGAAATACGGTCTAAGATTTCGTGAAGCTAAGACTAATGCCAGGGCTAGTTTTTTAAGATGGGGGTATCTGGTCTCGAGGTCGACTAATGTCTTGCTAATATAATAAATGGGAGATTGCGTACCTTTAATTTCTTGGACTAAGATTGCGCTCACAACTACTTCGGACACAACGAGATAGACGAAGAGAGGTTGTCCTGGTTCTGGTTTTGAGAGCAACAGTGACGAGGACAAGTACACCTTTAACTCTTTCAGGGCTTGGATGCACTCAGGGGTCTATTGGAGGTCGTTTTCCTTTTTGAGTACGCCGAAGAACTTGTGGCACCTATCAAAGGATCTTAAGATGAACCTAGAAAGGGCAGCGATACAACCAGTCAGCTTCTGGACCTGCTTTTTGGTGGTCAAGTGCTCTGGTATCCCTTCGATGGCCTTGATTTGGTCGGGATTGACCTCGATACCTCGCTGCGACACCAGGAAACCCAAGAATTTTCCTGAGGCTACGCTGAATGCACACTTTTCGGGGTTCAGTTTCATGTCGTATTGTCTGAGTATGTCGAAGGCTTCTCTCAAGTGGTCGATGTGATCTTCTTTCCTTTTGGATTTGACCCGCATGTCGTCGATGTAGACTTCCATCATTTTTCCGAGTTGTTCTTTGAACATTTTCGTCACCAGCCTTTGGTAAGTTGCCCCCGCATTTGTCTATCCGAAGGGCATGACCCTGTAGCAGTATGTCCCCTAGTGGGTGATAAAGGTGTTTTTTTCCTTTTCCTCTTCCTCTATGAGGATCTGATTATAGCCCGAGTAGGCATCCAAGAAACTTAGTAGTTTGTTCCCAGCTATTGCGTCGATGAGTTGGTCGATATGAGGTAATGGAAATGAATCCTTGGGGCAAGCTTTGTTCAAGTCAGTGAAATCTACGCACATACACCACTTGCCTTTCTTCTTTTTCACCATGACTACGTTGGCGACCCATTGGGGATACTTCGACTCCCTGACGGAGCCGTTTTCCAATAATTTTCCCACTTCTTTGCGTACTGCATCATTAATTGCAGAGTTGAACTTACGCCTAACTTGCCTCACCGGAGGGTAGAGTGGATGAACGTTCAATTTGTGCGTGACTATTTCCTTTGGGATACCTGGCATATCTACATGGCTAAAAGTGAACAAGTCCGCGTTATCAGTTAAAAATTTCCGAAAACTTACCTAGTTCCTGAACTTTGCAACCGATGTAAGCATTCTTATTGTGATCGTTGTTGTCCAATTGAACTGGGTCGAGGTCCTCTATGGTCGATCCTGCGGCCTTGACCATATTGGGGTCTCTGATGATGTCCTCGTCGTCATCGCATACCGAACTCGACCCTGCTGATTGCTATGCCTCTTTTCCTTTATCCTTTGTTTGTTGGGTGGCCGTGCAGTCTAGGGCGATGCGGTAACATTCCTGGGATATGTGCTACTCCCCTCGTATACTAAATATGCCTCATGGAGTTGGGAATTTGATGACTTGGTACAAGCTGGAGGGTATAGCTCTCATGGTGTGTATCTGTGATCGTCCTATTATAGTGTTGTATGCCGTGTCCCGGTCCATGATGTGGAATGTGGTCTCCAGAGTGACACCGCCCGCCAGGACGGGGAGTGTGATCTCACCAGATGTTCGCTCAACTGCATTATTAAAGCCCGTTAATGTGATGCAACGTAGCACTATCTTGTCCTCAAGTTTCATTTGAGCGAGTACTCGAGGATGGATAATACATGTGCCGCTCCCATCGTCTACCATAATCCATCTTACGTCGGTATCTAAAATTCATAAAGTGATAACGAGAGCATCATAGCGAGGGAAAGCCAAACCGTTGGTATCTGACTTATCGAAGATGATACTTTCTTCGATTTCATCATACAGTTCGTGAGTGATCGACTGTTTGAGCTTTTGGGTTGTGGTGAACTTCACGTTGTTGATGGAGGCGTCATCCCCGCCACCGATGATCATGTGTATGGTGCGGGCTGGCGAGGGCAGCTTCGGCGGTCCTTGAGGTTGTTCGCGTCCTTTGGCAAAGTTGGTCCTTCCCCGATCGCTCAGCAATTCTTTGATGTGTCCTTGTCGCAGCATGTTTACGACCTCCTGTCTTAGGGCGATGCAATCTTCGGTTGATTGTCCTCGCTATTGATAGAACTGGCAGAGGGCGTCTGATTTTCTGGTATTCGGGTCCGACCTTATCTTTTGTGGCCACTTTACCTTTAGTCCGAGCTTCTCTAAGGCGTAGACAATCTCTGTAGGTGACACGCAAAAATTGTGAGCGGATAGTAAATGGGGCATACCTCTCTCATTCCGGTGAGTCCCTGTTCTTGATCAGGGTAGGCGTTCTTCATGGCGAGATGAGGATGCAACGGTAGTTCTAATATATGTGAGATGACGTTCCCTATTTGGTCGTGAGGCCACGGGATCTCTTCTGATATCATTTCTCTGATCTTTTTTGGATTCTGCTTATACTGAGGTTAGTCGATGAGTCGGCCCATTGAGGTCGTCTTCGTCTGCTCGGACTTCGGCACAGTATGCATTATGTATTTCGTCCCAAGTTGTTGGGGGATATTTCATAAGCCGACTTAATAATTTTCTTGTTGCCCTTGAACTATTTCTGCTCATCCCGTTTTGAAAAGCATCTACCGATATTCCTTCTGATACATTGGGCAAAGTCATTCTTACTCGGTTAAAACGGGCGAGGAAGTCCCTCAGTCCTTCTCCCGGGGATTGTTTGATAGCAAATATGTCATTCACTCTTGCCTCGACCTTCTTGGCCCCGGCATGGGCCGTTATGAACTTATCGGCCATTTTCTCAAAGGTTTTGATGGAACGTACCTGCAGTTGTGAGTACCAGGTTAATGCACCTCCCGTGAGGCTTTCACCGAATTTCTTTAGCAGAATAGAGGATACTTGTTCCTTGGCGAGATCATTGCCTTTCACGGTGGTGACGTAATGGGTCACACGGTCCTCGGGGTCGGTTGTGCCATCATATATTTTCAGATAAGGCGTCATTTTAAAGGTCTTTGGTATGGCATGCGGGGCAGCGCTATCACTGTACGACTGCTCGACGGACCGAACGACATCTCTTTTCGGAAATAACTTAGGAGCGCCCGGTATTTTATCGACCCTTTTTTGGTGTTCTCTCATTTGGTCCCGAAGTGCTTGTTTTCGTTTTCCATTCCCTCCATCCTTTTAAGAATGGCTGTGAGAGCATCGCCGTCTGCATTGTTAACAACACTGTGAGTAATACATGTCGTCGTGGGCGGAGGAGGAGGTTGATCATGTTGCTCGTCCACTGGTGGCGCAGCACAGGTTCTCGCATTTACTGCGGCCGCATCCTGAACGTGCTTATGGAGGACGATGGTCAATGTATCAGTTAGCCAGGCCACGAGGAGCTTCTTTATCGCTGGTGGTGTCTCCTCTTCCACGGATGTGGAAGCTGTCTTGCCAAGGGATTTTGTGATACTGCAGAGGGGATGGGGTGATCCACCTCGCGTAGGAGAGGCATTGGGTGTTGTGTCCTCGTCCACTGCTTCAGAGCTTTCGTGGATGATGTTCATGAGGTTGGTTGGGAGGTCACTCATTATCTTCGTTCTTTCTTCTCTGTTACCCGCCATGTTAGATCTATGTGTGCAGGGAGGAAAAAGGTTCTTGTTTTTTTTGTTAGTGATCAGTGTCGATTGTAGATCTAGAAGAAATTAAAGGCTTAACTAGAAAATCCCCACTGACGGCGCCAAATTGTTTGACCCAAAAATGTGACTTCCGGTAAACTATTAAATTTATATAATAATGGGTTAAATCTAGTTAAGGATATTTACTCTAGATGCTAATCTCGAAAACGTGCAGTAGATGGAGACATATCCCGTAAATGATGGATGACGATAAGTACAACATATTCTTAAAGCATAAACATTAATGGAGATATAACTAACAATAAATGGCAATATATGTCATTTAAGTAAATAAGGAGAATGATTCACCAAATAATGGAAAGATTGGACAAATATTTCTCCTGACAATGATGAGTGAGAGAAAGGTCCAAGATTCGTATGAACAATCCTCGGATCTGGTAGAGATGAGGGAATAGTATGAGCAAGAATCTTTATCAAAAGGTAATCTTTGTATTTTTATATGAGAGAGAAAATCTTATTCTTAAAAGTGTTCTTATCAAATAACTATATCATGCCCCTATCGTTGTCTCTTCTTTCTATATATATGGGGTATTTTTCTAAGAAACCCTAACAGTACAAATAAAGAGAATATCCACTAGAATATTCCCTTTTAATACCTTATCTTGATAAATTAGCCGTTACAGCTCCTATCATCAATAGTCAACCTCGACCTCGATCCTTGTTGACATCTCGACTACGGCTCTCGTCGGCATCTCGGCCAATGACTTTGCTGCACTTTGGGCGACCTCAACCAACTCTTTCCTCAATGCCATATTACGCTAAATATCTTTAGGGCGGATTTTGGCTTACACAATATTTTTCTTGATCATTCAAAAGATTCCGTCTAAAGCAGCATGACCAGTTTGGTTCTTAAGAAATCCATCAATGTTAAATTAATATTTACATGTACAAGGATGAGCTATGCTATTAATACAGCTCCTTTTTCCAACGACTTGTTAGTGAAAAATTTCTCCTATTTAAGGCGTGTTTATTACTTGTACTAACAACTGCGAATTGTGGTACAAATATATTTAGGTGGCAGCTACTTAATATTCTCCATAATTACCTTGATAGTTTTCAATTTAAGCCAAATAAAGGCTATTAATCTATATTTCCTTGGATGTGTACACACGTGAAATGATTTCTTAAAGATAACATATTAACGAAAATTAAGATTCTTCATGCTGGATATTGTCTTTATTCATTAAAACTATATGTGCTAATATATCAAGATTGGAAAACGTTTCGGGTCCATGTACTAATATATCTTCCGACACCCGTACCACCAACCATTGCTACCTCTCAGTCACGAATTTATAATTTACTGTCACTAAATTTTAAGTGATTATAGTTTTACATATTTTAATAGTATATTTATATATGATATTAGTACCGAGTTAAAGAAAGAAACAATAAACATTTAGATAATTCCTTCTCGCCCTTTGAATTACAAATCCATCTTTATCATAATCATTTTATAGTTTGATGGACTAATAATTGAGGGAGAGAAAGGACATTTTGTGACAAGTTAGACATAGACTTCAAAAGAATTATTCTAAGTGTTAGAGCGTTACAGTCAATGTGCCAACAATATTCCATCCAACTACAATTCTTCAATTCCTCTACTTAAAAAAAAAGCAATTTGCAACTTTATCCTTCAAGACTTATTGGACAACCTTTGTTCACCCAATTATTGAACGCCACACCGGAGATAAAGGCGCTACAACCTAGGAGGAATACTCCTAGGTTATAGTCATTAATTTGTTATCCTCTTGGGTTGTTTTTGAGGATCCAATGGATTAGAAGGTTGGAATATACATTTCAACCTACCGAAATTCTTTGACTTTCTACATTTTTAATCATTACCATACTTAATCAAATATTTTTTGAAAGACGCTGATCATGTTTAATTTAAGCTTATCTTGGGCCAATATTATGTAGTATTATTAAACAAGATGAATAATGTTGATACATAAATACCGGTTTACTTTTAGTTCTTCATTATTATTTATAGTATAATATTCTTAAATAACATAAAACCTTGAACTTCACATAACAATATTATTATTTATATTAGTCAGGATAATTTTACATAAATAAGATGTTAGCATGTATTTACAATATATTACCTTTACTATTGTTGTAAGAAATTATATTTACTAATATGAAGATTTAGGTAATTCAATTCAAAGTTCTAAAATATTTTTAATATTAAAGAGCAGACAGTCTTCCTTTCTTTCTTTTCTTACAAAATTTTTGTACCTTTTATTTTTTGCAAATTTTAATATTATCTAAATAGTGTTCTAAAAGGCGGATTTGGGGCGAGCCCTAGGGCGACGTGTAGGAAAAATTCCTAGGGCAACCCTGGGGGAGGGGGCGAAAGTATCGAAAAGCGCACATTGCACTGCCTTAAGCGTTCACCTAGGCATGAGGTGCATTTTTGTCGTGGGGTGTAAGTCCAAAAGACTATCCCAAATTAAAACAAAATTTTTCTAATAAGTTTTTAATTGGGAAAAGGGCTAAATTTACGCTCTACTTTAGTATATTGTTCATATCTACCCTCCGTTATACTATCGGGTCATATCTACCCTTACCGTTAACCAAACTTTTTAAAATTACCCTCCACCTAATGGAAAATCACCAAATTAAAAAAATACTTATTTTTTAAAAATCCATTAATAACCCGTTAAATCTTTTTTATTTACTGCACTTCTTCCTTACAGATTAGTCATCTCCTTCGTATTCATTTGTTGAACTTAAGACGTGAAAGACATAAAAATACCGATAATCATATATTTATTTATACATTGAGTCACGATTCTTTTAATATCCATCTACCTTTTCAATTTTTTCTTCTTCTAGCTTTTCTCTTTATTTTTTCCCACCATGCAGAATTGTGCCAAGTATTCACCATAATTTTTTTCCACCATGAGTCCATGACTGAATGTTTATAGCATCTTATTAGGTTGACAATTATGAAGTCTTAAGGCAGCTACTGAGGTATTTCTTCCTCCAACAATGAGCATTTGTTGATGAGTATTCATGCACCATATTTTCTTATTCTGCTTTAAGCATTTGAGCAACGAGTAATTATCACCAAATCACGCCTTAAGAATCAAAGTTAGATTTCAAGCTATGGGATGTGATACTCATAATTCTTAGTAGCAACTGAACTTATAAGGAACAAAAATTATAAAATAATTAGAGGAGATTCAATTTAATATCAAGTTAGAGTCTACGAAAATCATCAAGAATGAAAGAAAGTACACCAACAAGTTGGAAAGTAACTTAATAACCTAAGTGCACTAACTTCATGCATTAACCAAACACAAATATTGATAAAGTATATATCAGTTGTTACCGACATACAAACTAACTATCAAGTGTGCATTGTATTAGACAAAGGGATGCCATATTATAACCACAAAAAATACAACCAAAAGTGATAACATGACATCCCAACACCATCATGAACAACTAAGAACCAAAAATATAAATTCTTACTAATCCTACTTCCATCATTATTTTCGATCTCTCTCTAAATAAAATAAAATGTGTTAAGACGTCTCAGAAATCTAGGTTCCGTATTTTTATATGATGGGTTTAATGGGTTATGGGTTAATGATTTTTTTTAAATGATTATTTTATTAATCTGGTGAATTCCGTTAGATGAGGGATATTTTAAAAAGTTTTGTTAACGGTAATAATAGATATGTCCCGATAGTATAACGGAGTATAGATATAAATAATATACTAAAATAGAGGGGTATATTTGGCCCAATCCCCTTCTTAATTTAAGCCTAAATACTCAAGTACTACTTGTTAAATACCCAAAAGTAAAAGAAAAACGTAGTCAAATTATCAAAAGTTTTTTTATACTTAGCGCTGGCCTTTTTATTCTTTCACTTTTCTTCTTCTGCACAAGGTGAAACGAACAGTTCTTTTCAAACTACAAAAGTGAATACTTATGTAATTTTTTTTGTTCGTCAAGATAGGATTACTGTTCAAATTTGCTTCATCCTGAGCCAAAGAAATGCAAGACCATTGCTGTTAAATTTTTACGAGATGGAGTGAGTATTCTGTTTTCTAAATATAAGAATCGAAAGTGCTTTATTTTGATTACAAATGATGTGATTAAATAAAAATAGTTTAGATTCGGGACTAAGAGTACAAATCTTTTACTCGTTCTACTCATTTGTTGCTATATTTCAATATTTTTGAAGTAATATGAGTGCGTCGTGAGAAACTGTGTTGCTTGTACTAGGCATCATATGGTTGTTTCTTGTTAAGGCAGTGAAATGCTTCTACTAAAAAAACAGGTTTATATACATTGACTTGTTTTATATTTTTTTTGATTTTTTATAATTTCTCTGAAATTTTACATTTTTTAACTATTTTTTTCAAATATGTTATTTAAAAAATATTAAAAATTAAAAGTTTCATGTGCTTACACCTAGTGTCTCTCGGTTTACGCCTTGTCCCATAACAGTTAAAACTCCTTGTCTTATACCTACGTCTTTTAAAACACAGATATAAACTAAAATAATCATAAAATCTACCATTAAAATATCCTGGAGCCTCAAAATTTTGAGGAGCTAAATTAAGGCTTTACTAACCTCCTCTTTGAGCCACTCGTCCGTCCCTGACATTCTCAGTCAAAATTTATAAAGTATCAATTAAGATAAGAAACCAATGGAAAAGAACAGTAAAGGTAGTGACCGTGCCATTCAGTTACCAAATATAAATAAAGTAGGTTGAACAACATATTCGTGGGGCTGCGGTCTCAATAGAACCGGTGACCTAAAATCAAAATATACTAAAAGACCCCTTAACTTCTTTCATAACATCCGGTGGGAGCGCAACGCATGGTGTGTAATTCATCAGATATTAAACTCTCTCCTATATAAAAATATGATATTAAGTGAAACTCATAAAGGGGTGACCCATTATTCATCAAGCTTTGAATCTTGCGATACTTACCTCGAAATTTTCTAGTTAAAAAAGACGAGGCATGAAAGAACTTGCTTTATGATGTATGGATCTATCAAATGTGATAAAAAAAAAAGAAGCTAAATTAGAGAATCTAAGTTAAAATTAGAAAGTAAAAACATAAGACACATGAAAAAAACTATACATGAGGAAGAAAAATAAAATTGACGAGAAGACAAATATATTATTTAATTTAATGAGACAAAAAAATATACTCATTCACTCAATCCTACAACAACAAACCCAGATTAATCTCATATATGAAGTATGAGGAGGATAGTGTATACGCAAAACTTACTCCTGCCTATTGAGGAATTCATTCAATCCTACCTTTATCAAATTTAAAAAAATATTAAAATTTAAAATTTTATATTAATAGTTATTTAAATTATATTTTCGGATCTTAAATATTTCGGGGCCTAAGGCAAGGACAACACCTGCCTTACCCTAAACTAAAGCCACCCTTGCAAACAAGATAAAGAAGAATATTACTTAAGAAGGTCGTTGTGCAAACTTGGTTGCTGTTTCATTTTATTTCTAATTTCCATCATCCCGTATAACTTTTTTTTTTCCACAATTCATGGTTTGTTTCAATTAAATTTTAACAAAAGTTCAATTATGTTTTTACTTGTAACTAGTCTGAACTAATAATTGAGGGAGAGAAAGGTGATTGGTCCAATTTGTTTTTGAGGAATGTTATATGACTCTTTCTAAAAATATTACTCTCGCTGTTCTAATAGTTAGAGGCGCAAAAAAATTAAGAATATTACTTATTTTCTCAAATTATGCTTGCTTCTATTAACTTTTATAATATTTATGCGTGCATATGAATATAGAAATTAAAAAATATATATATATATATATATATATCATCAAAAGTTGAATTAATTATATGATTGAAATTGGACTATCCACTAAGAAAATGGAGGATATTTTTGAGCTATTTAGCTATCACGTTCGGGCCAAAAAACGAAATTGATTCAAATAGTTCAGGCAAAATTGGTCACTTTCCTAAGAAAAAAAGAGTGGGTGTCGAGTGAATAATATCAAATCCAAGGGGCCAAAATAAACATTACGAGGTTTTTCTCCGCCATTTTCCCCCTTTGCAGCTCTTGGTGTGCTCTACAATGGCGGAAACAATCAGCAGAGCTCTCCGTGACGGAGCATTCGAAGGAGAACATGCTCCCGCTCTTAGTATAAAGGATACTATCCACACGCCTCTCGGTTCCGTTGTCTTCAACCATATTCTCACGCAACTCACTTCCAACATTCTCGCTGGTAAATCACAGTCTCGGTCAGTTCACCTCTTCACGCGATTTATTACTTAGTATTTATCACGCTAATAAGAATATCATGTTTTAATTTATGTGATAATTTGATAAATTCGTTGATTGATGGTTCATACAGAGGTGTTGTGCTGGTTGCTTTAACTCGGCCTCCGTCGTTCTATGCTGAACTGTTGAAAAATAAAGGTTTCGACATTTCTTCATCAAGTAAATGGTTAGAATCATCCTTCTTTTAGTGAATAAATTTTATTTATTATGAGAATAAAATGCGTGTTTTTTGTTAATGTACTGAATTTTGCTCAGGCTAAGAGTTTTAGATTGCTATTCCGATCCTCTTGGATGGAAAAACAAGTTGATGGAGAGAGGAACTGTAAAAAATCCGTACGAAGAGACCTTACTTAAAACTAGTTTGTGTAAAAACTTGAAAGAATTGGACAAGGTTTTGTCTTCGATTGTTGAACTTGGAAAAGGTAAGGCTTTGAGAATTTTTGTTAATGTAAAAATTATGTTGTGTTTTGATGAATTCAGACTGATCTTATTTTTGTAATTGGCAGAAATTGTTGAAGAGGGAAAAGGGAGATTTGCAGTTGCAATAGACTCGGTAATGCTACTTAATGTCAGTTTTGGTTTAATGAGCTAAGAGTGGATGTTGCTTGTGTGTCAAGTGACTTCGTCATTGATTAGGAACGGTTGGTTTGGTTGTCATATCTGCATACTGTAGTTTGTTGCGAAGATGTGTAGTGATCACTAGATTTTGAGCAACCAATAAGTAGTTTGTCCTTAGTTAGATTTTGTTGAAGGAAACTTCTTCATAGAAGTCGTGTAGAAAACTTGGTCCTGCATTCACAGAGAAGGTTCTCTTCTCTTATTACTGCGAAGTAGGAATCCTGACTTAAGCGAAAAGCACTTATGCCTTCAGTCATGCATTTCGACGGATGAAAATTTATTCTATACATTCTCTAAAGTTGAAATATCAATCACATAGAAAGCATGGCAATCGGCAGACTTAATGTACTATTGCACCTTCTATTTTGTCAATATGTTATTGGTCCTGCTATCTATGACCAGTTAGAACTGTGTGCTTGTTTGATGAGGAAACTTCCTAGATTTTTCTTAGTTTAGTTTTTCTGCATTGCTTTCCAGATATAAGACATGATAGTTCTTTTGTCCCTTAGTGAATGGCTGAATGCACACATTCAGTATTCATGTACTTTTACATGAGGAAACGTCTCTGTTTCTTATTTTAACTACTTTGATACATCCAGTACTAAATCAGAGCTATCATTTTGTTTTACTACAATCAGCAGTGCCTATCTTGGCTTTAGTGGCTATACACAGATAGTTCTTATCGTCTCTCATCAACTGATCCACTCTAGTTTTTTTGTGATGCTTAGAAAATTGTGGATATAATAAGTTGGGGTTCCATGATTTGTCAAATTATGGAAAATGTAACTGATTGCCTCATCTGGTTGACCACAATGGGAAAATCTTCTGCGTACGCAGTCGAGGCATCAGTTGCTTTGTTAAATTTCTTAAGTAATAAAGACCTCGATTAGGTTCAGAGAATTCTTGTTTTACCATTCTTGATTTAACTATCAAAAGATGGAACGTAAATAAGATATGGTTCCTAAATAGTTGCATAACCTTGAACTCTTTCTACTCAAAAAAACTGTTTCAGTTGAATGGATCGAGAAATTTTATAATGAGTTTGTGCAGAAACTGATACTTCAGAAATAGAAAATGTGTTTAAGAAGGCATTTATATCTCACTGAAACATGGTGTTCTACTAGGTTTCTCACTTCTTTTAAGTTTATTTATTTGTCTTCGCCAAATAGAAGGTGACACATAATTTATCTGGTGAAGCATAACATCACTAGCTCTGTGAAACTGAACTCTGTTTAGAATGCAATGGTCCATCGCATGTGCACCTGCTTTTGGAAATTCACTGCACCACAGTAATTCATTTACTTGGGCATGATAAAGTCTCTGATATACCGTCCTTAACTTTGCTTATTTAACTTCTCAAAAAAGAGCTGATATTTCATATTCATCTTAGATCAGTTTAATTCGAAATTCTAATGCAAAGTTTTTCCGCCACTAAAAGGTAAAATTGAAATAAAAGTATTTAACAAAATAAATAAGAAAAACTGACCGCTTAAATCTGTACTTTAGTATTAACTCTAAAATGAATCACTTTAAATAAGCTACAGCTTTGGTTGATTGCTTATGATAGCAGTGAATCAACTATTTAAATGTTTTATCATTACAAATAGATACTAAGGCACGTACAGTTTGAAGGCTATGATGATAAAATGAAGTGAACTACTTAAGTTTCAGTTTTTGAAAGAGACAAACTGTATTCCGCACTAAGATTTAGTCATGCGTAGCTTTTAATACTCAGAAATCCATTGATATTAGTTTGAACATTTGCATATTAGTGTTCATTTCGATACAGCAAATCTCTCCCTTCTCATCCTTCTTCCATTTATCTTAATACCGTTCCTTTTCCAGGTAAGTGAGATCTTGAGACATTCATCTCTACCTTCTGTTGCAAGAATCTTAAGTCATCTTCGCAGTCATGGTAGGCACAATTTTTATTCGGCCATCATGTGTTGTAGCTTAGTAATGAAAATATGTGGTGAAAATGTTATGACAGCTGGCTATGAAATCAAGATTTGCTGTTGGTTTCCATCTTTATCAATTCACTGCCACATTATATGTTAACATAGACAACTAGATATTCCTGCCAGAAACTCATGATATCTGCATCTCCCAGATTTAGGCACCAAAATTTTCCTTATGCTAGGTATATGCTGTATTCAGTATATCGTGGTATGCTTTAGGAGATGTCATGCTGCCTTCATAACTTCTTTCTGATTTAGATGTGGTGGCCATCTATAGCAAATTGTAATTTGTTCTTATAACTGCTGCTTTGTCTGGATGTATCTTATTCTGGAAACATTTGATCCACTATTTTTGTTTACCTGACATAAACATGATGTAACACATGGAGGAAGTCGAAAAAAGAAGTCCACAAGCTTTGTTAATGCCGTCAAACAGAGCCCAAATGGAATATGAATGCCAGGTGCATTAGCCATTGAACCAAACATATTGACAGTTCTCTGTATTGCAAGTTATATAGCTAAAAGATTACTTGGTATTAATACAGTGTCCAGTATTGAGTATCCTCTCTGGAGAAGACACATTGGCAGAAGAAGCTTCTTTGTCATTTGCCTAAGAACTCTTTTCTGTTAAGGTGCATCTAATGTAGTGGGTTGATTTATATAGCTGATCTTTGAGGTAGGCTTAAGGTCCTCATCAGTTCAATTCATTAATTTATTCTTGGAGTCTCTTAGCTATTACTGTGTGCACTAAGAAATCAGAAAATCAAAATCGTACAAAGGCTAATCATTTTATTGATAATTAGCTTGAAACTTTTTGATATAGATAAGGATGGACATTCTTCGAAGGTAAGATTTCAAAACTATCAATTGGTAACCTTGTTCTCCTATTTGAAATGTATTAGGCAACTTTTTTTTAATCACCTGATATGTGGAAATGCTTTTCTTGGCTGAAAAATTCCATTCAGTAAATTCCTAAAAAATAAAGGAGGGAGAAATTGAGAATGGAAGAATTTGTCAAAGAATTTCTTTTTTTGTATTTTTGTTCCAACCAAATTTGCTTTCACTAGTTTGCATCGCAAGGAGTTGCTTAAACTAATTTATTTTTCTTGCAGACCAGGTCTCATGCATATTTTGCTTGTTGCATGTGGACCTTCATGAGGCCAAGGTGGCTGCCACTCTTGAATATTTGTCCACTATGCATGCGGATGTGGAACCAATAGTTCAAAGAACAAACGGACAGAGAAGCGCCTCAGAGGACCTCCTGATGGCGGAACAATGCTTTAAAAGAGGGAAATTTCATGTACGCTTTAAACGCAGAAATGGTCGTGTCAGAGTGATGGTAAAGGAAAAGCTATTGTTCCTTTGCATATTAAGATAGCACGAGCACTTATATTTATCTTATACTGGTAATGATCTATTCTTAGAGGGAAGAGCTTTATGTTGAGGGATCAGGCATCAAATTTAAAGAAGTTTCATCTGAAGATGGTATGACTGCTCAAAGTCTTGTTCCAAAGGTGAGTTATTTTGCAGTTCAAACCTAGTAGTAGTTTCTTCCCATTTCGAATGGTGCAGCATACAGCTACAGTGAGCTCCTTTTGATATACATCCACGTGTTAGGAGGAGTTAGAAGTCAAATCATTTTACATCTATGTTAATGAATAATATTTGTGATAGGTTCAATTCAATTTAGAGCTGTCAGAGAAGGAGAGACTGGACCGGGCGAAAGTCGTACTCCCATTTGAGCACCAAGGTATGGGTGGACTTCTAGTTTAGGTTGTTATTATAGATTCAGTCCTTTTCTGTGAAGATAAAATGGAAACTCAGCCTATAAACCTACTTTTTTCATTCCTTTCGGCTTGTTTATCTTTTAGTTTGGAAGTAAATATTGTTGTTTTGCCTCTCTCAGGAACTGGTAGACCCATTCAAATCTATGATGGTCGCAGATCGCTTAATGAAAGCGAAATTGAGCAGCAACAAGCGTCAGTTGAGAAACCACAAACAACTGAGGATTCTGGCAGGGGTGAAATAATATATTTTCGGGATTCAGATGATGAGATGCCAGATTCAGATGAGGACCCCGATGATGATTTGGACATATGATAATGCGTATTACCACTTTTAAACATGAGGGTACCAGATTTGTACGATGAAGCTTCTAGCGACCAACTTACAATCTAAATTATGTCAAAAGGTCAGGCTGCTATTACCAAGTCCCATGCCCCAAATCTTTTGCTGGTAGGATACATGTACAATAGAACATCCTTGACCTTACTAGAATTGTAGGTTGATTGGCATGCCTGGTAAGTAGTCGGTTTAGTTGGTACGCTGCAAGTAATTTAAGCGCAGGGTTTACCGTGTTATGCCTGTTGCGTTTGACTACTCGTAGGTATAAGGGGTTGGATTTTACTGAACCAGTTAACCATTTGGGATTAGTACGTGGTAAATTTTGCTCATATCTGTGATTGTGCAACAGTGTTGCAACTTTTACTAAACTATTACATGTGTTATCTGAAGTTTGGCTGTGTGCAATTAACTGTCCCAAATGCTTGCTCTCTTTGCATATTAATGATCTATTGGTCCAGTATAGGAGAGCTGAATAGAAAGTTGATTGATTCGATTTTTTAATACAGACTTGAGATTTTGAGTACTAGCATTACAAATTCTATACGTTGTAACTTTGTGAATCAAAATGACCGAACGGATATGATTAAGAATCTCAGTTATCACTTCGTTCGACTCTTCGGAAATGAAATGGAACAATCCTTTTGGAAAAATGGAAGGAATTCTAAATAGAACAAGTTCCTTGATGTATCTAATGCAGGATGAGGGTGCATAATTTTAGTCCTTTATTGACCAACTTGGAATATAAAACCTGAAATGTGGTTGCCTTGGAATGGTAAAACGAGAAAATTATCAAAACTTGGAGGAATTTGCAGGTAGCACTTGAAAGGATAGTGTAACACACCTCAAATCTATAAAAGTTTCAAGACACGCTAAATATAGAATTTTATTTATTTATTTATTAATCTTAAATTATACTTCTATTACGGATTTAAACCCTTGTGATTGATTTTTGAGTAACTTTTCTATTTATAAATAATTGGATATACAATTAGAGGAATATTAATAATTTTAATATTATTAATTATTAAAAGTGGGTATCATTAATTATTAGTTAAGTGAAAATAAAATAAAACAAAAATAAATAAATAAAAACAATAAAACAAAACAATAGGAGGACAAACCTACAAGCCCATAAAGGGCTGTTGGAACCAAAAAGGATTGAAAAATCCTTTATACGAAAACGGAAGAGCCTTCTGTTCATTCTCACGAACAGAGAACCCCGAAACGGAGGCAGCAAATCTAGCGAATTATTTCACGTAGACAACACGAAAATTCTAGGCTTCTTTACAAATAACTAGTTCTTGAACACAGGTATGTAAAATTTCCTATTCTCAACTATCCTGCAGTATAAGAATTGGATAGTTAATTCCCTTCTTTCTCTATATCAACAATAAATTTCATGTTTAGGTATGAAACTTTGAAATTAATTAAAATGCATTGGTTGTTGTAGAATCAATTATTTGACGGGTATAAATTGGACTGGGGCCTACGTATTGCCTCGAGAAGTTTTGAGGTGAGTTGATATAACCCTTTACTAAAGTGGTTTAACTCACAAAAGCACACATACAGGGTGTTTGATGAATTGCTTAAAAGAGTTTATATGTACTTAATTGGAGCGAGTGAGTATCTATTAACTTAGAATTGTTCTAGCTAAAGTTTAGATGATTTATTATGATACATGTGCATAAATTTTCAGATTTTTGTGTTATTCTTATATGCCATTTTCATGTTGAAAATTCATGAAGGAGCAAGAATCTTTAGATATACTTTTGAATATTTATTTCATTCTTATGCCATGATTTACAATTAAGGATACCAGTATGAGTATGTATAGGATGTTTCAGAAAAGATTTAGACTTGAAAAGTCACAAGAAGAAGTTTTAGAAAGAAAAGATTTTTTTTGGGAGTATCCTCTATTCTGAGAAGGGGTCATCGTCTAGGTCGATGGTCCTGGCCAAGACGTTGACTTTCTGAAATTACTTGTGCCAAAGTAGGGAGCACACGAGCTGAGAGTCTCGTTGCTTAGAATTTGCCTAGCCAAGCTAAGGTATGGCACATGAGCGCTGAGAACCATAACGCGAGTGGCACCTCGTGGATTGGACCTATTTGATCAGGTTGGGATCGAACCCGTGCCGATCACACGGTGACTGAGACAGAATTAAATCAGGATAGTTGGAACTCCCAAAGTATAAAGTGAAGTATTTTTTTTTAAAAGAAAAAGAAAATAATTTCTTTTAGAATATTCATAAACTACTATTATGCAATTATTTTAGAATTGTTCTTATAAGCTTTATGTTTTACATGCATTTAGAATCTTTGCTCGTAATGTATATGTTATTAAAGTTTCGTCCCCTGTCGTTGAGACTCACTGAGTACAATGGATGGTACTGACGTTCTCTTTTGGGAACCTACGTTGGTCTGCGGTACAACATAGGAACCGGTTTTGCAGGCGAGCAGGTTACGGGTTAGGACTTCCCTCACTTCTAGTGCTATTGGTGAGCTCCGCTTTTGTTCGTGGAGTACTCCTTTGAGTCGTCATTATTTAGCTGTTTCTTTGTTGACTTAGAGAACTGGCCAGAAAATCTCATGTCCTGAGCAGTGCGTCAGTTTATCAGTAGAGGCTTCATAGACACAGTCGGTGGGTTAAGATTCAGATGTTTTTGATAATAACTTAGCAGTATTTCAGTAGTTATTACGAATAAAGTTTTGGAGTTGATTTATTTTAAATATTTAAATTAATCAAAAGTATTTGGTTAAAGTATTGCCTTGTTGCATATAAAGTTTGAAGTTATAATAGATTTGATAAGCACAGATGGTTCGCTCGGTCATGTTTAGTGATCGGGTGCCAGTCACGGCTTGTTTAGAAAATAGGTCGTGACAAACTTGGTATCAGAGCGTCAGGTTTATTGAGTCCTAGGGGTCTATGAAGCCGTGTTAGTAGAGTCATATTTATGGGTATGAAGCGCGCCATACTTATAAACAGGAGGTTACAAGCATTTAGGAAAAGTCTCATTTTTTTTCATACTTTAGATCGTGCAGTAGATCCTACCTCTAAGAAATTATCTAATGTATTTGTTTCTCCAAAACTCGTAGAAATGGCTCGTACTCGCAACTCTGACACTGATACTCAGGATGCTGCTCAAGAAACTATTGCGGCTCAAGGTAGAACTAAGAAGGCTTCAACTCAGAAAAGGAAGAGTAAATCCACAAAGGGGGTTCAAGTACCCCGGGTTGAACATGAAGAAGGGGTGAAGCATGATGATCCAGTACATCAGGATCCAATGCCGCCCCCAACAGCAGCTCCGGCTCAGACTGCTATATCTCCGGAGGTGGGTCAGATATTTAGTGCTGTCAACAGTGCTATGAAGATGTTTAAAGCCTTCATGGCCAACCAGAACGAGAGAAGAGATGAGATTCCACCTCAATCAAATAGACAGAACAATTCCGAGTCCTCAAGAGTGAATGAATTTTTGAAGTTGAGTCCTCTATTGTTCCATGGTTCTATAGCTGATGAAGATCCAATGTTGTGGCTGAAGGGTGTCAAGAAAGCCCTCCAGCGATGAAGGCATTTGATGATAAAGTTGTGGAGCTGGCTGCTTACCAGCTTAGAGATGTGGTCGGCGCTTGGTTTGAGATGTGGGAAAAGGAAAGAGATGAAGATGATGGTCCACCTACTTGGGAAGAATTTGAAGAGGCCTTCATGGCTAACTTTATCCCGGAAGAGGATAGGGAAGCTAAGGCTACAGAGTTCGAACAACTCAAGTAAGGGAATAAACGTGTGCAAGAGTACTATATGGAATTCATAAGGTTAGCTAAGCATGCTCTTTACATGGTTAAGACAAAAAAAGCAAAGATTCGCAGGTTTGTTGGCAGTTTGGCTTACCACATTAAGGATACTACATCAGTTGCAGCGGTAGGGATGACAGCCTTCTCCTCTGTTGTGGGATTCGCCAAGCACTTAGAAAAAGACAGACAACAAAGGAGAGAAGAAAGAGAGCATAACAAGAAAGGCCGGACAACGGGCAAGTTTGCGGAGGTGGAAGGGATTCCTCTAATAAGGAGTCATTAGCACCAGCTCAATCCAGTCATCAGTCAGGTGGTGGGTCTTCCTTCAAACGTACTCAGAGTTATGGAAACCAGTCTCGCTAGAATTAGAATTTTAGGACATCATCCTCACATAGCCAGAGTCATGCTGAGCAACATTCACAACAACAAGGTCTTTGTGGAACATGTAAGCGGCAACATTCAGGTCAGTGCAAGCTCGGGTTTCATGGTTGCTATCATTGTGGAGACATTGGTCATATAAAGGCCAACTGCCCAAAGTTGCGACGTAATTTCAGTGGGGGATCAACTCGTCCTTCTAGTTCCTTAGCTACTGCAGTTGCACCACCTCAGGCTCGTGGTTCTCATAATCAGACCGGGCATGGGGCAGGCAGAGGTGCAGAACGAGTTACTCAGGGAGGGGGACAATCCCGTTTGTTTGCTACACTTGATCGTCAGAGTGCAGAGGCATCTGCAGAAGTTATTACAGGTATACTTCTAGTCTGCTTACATAATGCTTTTGCCATAATTGATCCAAGTTCAACGTTTTCGTACGTGATTCCATACTTTTCAATTAACCTCGGGCTAGAACCTGAACAGCTTAGTGAGCCATTCCTAGTATCTACTTTAGTTGGCGAGTCAGTGAAAGTCACAAGAGTCTATAAAGGTTGTATAGTTTCAGTCCAAGGTCGCAGCATCAAGGCCGATCTCATAGAGTTAGAAATGGTGGATTTCGATGTGATCATGGGTATGGATTGGTTATCTTCCTGCTATGCCATATTGGATTTTCGTACCAAGTTAGTCAGGTTTCAATTTCCAAATGAAGAAATCTTAGAGTGGAAGGGTAGTTCATCATCGCTTGTAGGTAAGTTTATTTTTTACCTTAAAGCACAACGAATGATCAGTAAGGGGTGTCTCGTCTATTTGGCTCACATCATTAATCCAGAATCAGAACCACCAGCTCTTCACTCTGTGCCAGTTGTTAGAGAATTTCCAGAAGTTTTCCCAGATGACCTTCCCGGACTTCCTCCTGAAAGAATCATAGATTTTGGCATCGATCTCATGCCAGGCACTCAACCCATATCTATACCTCCTTATAGGATAGCTCCAGCAGAACTTAATGAGTTGAGAGAACAGTTGAAAGACCTTCTTGACAAGGGCTTCATCAGGCCGAGTGTTTCACCGCGGGGTGCCCCGGTCCTGTTTGTCAAGAAGAAAGATGGGTCCCTCAGAATATGCATCGACTATGGGCAGTTGAATAAAGTTACCATTAAGAACAAGTACCCACTGCCAAGAATTAATGATTTATTTGATCAACTTCAGGGTGCAAAGTACTTTTCAAAAATAGACTTGAGGTCGGGGTACCATCAGTTGAGAATCAGAGAAGAGGATATATCTAAAACAGCCTTTAGAACTCGCTATGAGCACTATGAATTTCTAGTGATGTCCTTCGGGTTGACAAATGCTCTAGCTGCATTCATGGACCTCATGAATAGAGTTTTCAAACCATTCCTTGATACCTTTATTATCGTGTTTATAGACGATATTTTGGTATACTCTAAGAGAAAGGATGAGCATGCAGACCACCTTAGGATAGCCTTGCAGACCTTGAAGGAGAATGAGCTTTACGCCAAGTTTTCAAAATGTGAGTTCTGGTTGCAGTCAGTGGCATTCTTAGGCCACGTGGTATCTAGTGAAGGCATAAAAGTAGACCCTCAGAAGACAGAAGCAGTCAAGAACTGGCCAAGGCCTACAACGCCAACCGAAATCAGAAGTTTCTTGGGGTTGGCTGGATACTATAGAAGGTTTGTAGAGGGATTTTCCTCACTTGCAGCTCCATTAACTAAGTTGACCTAGAAAGCAGTTAAGTTCCAGTGGTCAGACGCTTGTGAGCAGAGTTTTCAAGAGTTAAAGAAGAGGTTGACCACTGCACCTGTGTTAACCTTGCCGACAGGTTCGGGTGGATTCACAGTGTATTGTGATGCCTCTAGAGTGGGTCTTGGTTGTGTTCTTATGCAAGATGAAAAAGTTATTGCTTATGCTTCCAGGCAGTTAAAGAATCATGAAAAGAACTACCCCACTCACGACTTGGAACTTGCAAAGGTGGTATTTGCATTAAAGATATAGCAACACTACCTTTATTGCGAGCATTCTGAAGTGTTTACGGATCATAAAAGCCTCCAGTACATTTTCAAGCAAAAAGAATTAAATTTGAGACAAAGAAGGTGGCTCGAGCTATTGAAAGATTATGACATCAATATCCTTTATCACCCGAGCAAAGCTAATGTGGTAGCAGATGCACTTAGTAGGAAGTCAATGGGTGTCTTGGCCCATCTTGCAGTACAAAGGCGATCTTTGGGTCGAGAAATTCAAAAACTAGCAAATGATGGGATTAGATTGGATGAGACCGAAGAAAGAGGTATAACTGCTTATGCCTTAGCGCAATCCTCCCTTGTTGCGCATGTTAAGGCTAAGCAAGACGAAGATCCGTACTTAGTGAAGTTAAAAAAAGGAGTCAGAAACAAAGAATCACTGTTTTCACTCTAGGAAGTGACGGAGTTTTGAAGTTGAATGATCGGTTATGTGTGCTTGATGAATATGGTCTTAGAAAGGCCATAATGGAAGAAGCAAACAACTCGAGGTACTCTATCCACCCAGGTGCTACCAAAATATATCTGGACTTGAAAGGGTTGTATTGGTGGAAAGGCATGAAGAAGCAAGTAGCAGATCATGTGGCTAAATGTTTGAATTGCCAGCAAGTCAAAGCCGAGCATCAGAGGCCTGGTGGCCTAGCTCAAGATATAGAAATACCACAGTGGAAATAGGAGATGATTAATATGGATTTCGTATTAGGTCTACCTCGCACATACCGTAAGCATGATTCAATTTGGGTTATTGTAGACCGACTGACAAAGTCCGCGCATTTCCTACCAGTAAAGACGACAGATTCCGCAGAGCAGTATGCGCAGTTGTACGTCAAAGAAATAGTCCGATTGCATGGTACTCCAGTTTCAATCATATCTGACAGAGGCCCTCAGTTCACGGCGCATTTTTGGAAGGCATTTAAGAAAAGATTAGGTACCAAGATCAATTTGAGCACTGCTTTCCATCCACAGACCGATGGCCAGGCAAAAAGGATCATTCAGACACTCGAAGATATGCTGCGAGCATGTGTTATAGATTTTGGAGGTAATTGGGATGATCACTTGCCACTTATAGAATTTGCTTATAATAACAGCTATCAGGCCAACATTGGTATGGCTCCTTATGAAGCGTTGTATGGGCAAAGATGTAGGTCTGCAGTGGGTTAGTTTGAACCAGCAGAGGTGCCATTGATTGTTCCAGAGTTTGTTTGTGAGGCGTTAGAGAAAGACTGAAAATGGCTCAGAGTCGTCAAAAGTCCTATTCTGACTAGAGGCATCGTGACTTAGAGTTCATGGTTGGTGACAAGGTGTTTTTAAAAGTTTCACCAATGAAAGGAGTTATGAGGTTTGGTAAGAAAGGAAAACTTAGTCCTAGATTTATCGGACCTTATGAAATTCTAGAAAAGAAAGGAAACGTGGCTTATGAGCTAGTGTTGCCCGTTGAGTTGTCCTCTGTTCATCCTGTCTTTCATGTGTCTATGCTTAGAAAGTACATTCATGATGAGTCATATATAATACCTGCCGATACCATAGAAATTAAAGAAGGCTTGACTTATGAAGAGGTACCTATAGAAATTCTCGATAGGCATGTAAGAAAGTTGAGAACAAAAGATTTAGCATCGGTAAAAGTTGTGAAGTAATCATGATTCAAAAGAGGCTACGTGGGAGGTCGAGGAGGATATGAGGAAGAAATATCCATATTTATTTGAGGAAAAAGGTATGTGAACCTAAGTTTGGTTTGGCATTTATATTGTAATTATTAAATACAAGTTAGCATGTGTTTATGTCCTTACTAGATTATACTTAGTTGTTGAAGTAATTTAGTTTCTGTCAGAATATATTTAGTTATTAAATAATTTAGTACCATGCCAGAGTAGATTTAATTCATTAAAGTGATTTACTTTTGCTGAAGTATTGTGCTTTAGATTTTGGTTGGTTATTGTGGTACCTCCTTGCCGGAGTGTGAGTAATTAGTTTATGAGCTGTGTATGGTGCCTATGAATGGCCTGTTATGGTATATTTGATTGTTGTTGGTTTAGTTGTGTGGTATTGGTAACAGGGATATCTTTTTTTTGATAGTCCAATTTACAAGGGAAATTCTGCCGAAATTTTTGAAAATTTAGGGAGTTAGCCAAAATTTTGAGTCCCTTGGAAGAGTGAGTAGTGCTAAGAAAGGTTCAAGGACCTAAGGAGTGATTGTTAGCTCAAGAATAAGGCCCTAACAACATTCGAGCACGAATGTTTTTAAGGAGGGAAGATTGTAACACACCTCAAATCTATAAAAGTTTCAAGACACGCTAAATATAGAATATATTTTATTTTTTCATAATCTTAAATTATACTTCTATTACGGATTTAAATCCTTGTGATTGATTTTTGAGTTATTTTTTTATTTATAAATAATTGGATATACAATTAGAGAAATATTAATAATTTTAATATTATTAATTATTAAAAGTGGATATCATTAATTATTAGTTAAGTGAAAACAAAACAAAACAAAAATAAATAAATAAAAGCAATAAAACAAAACAATAGGGGGACAAACCTACAAGCCCATAAAGGGCTGTTGGAACCAAAAAGGATTGAAAAATCCTTTATACGAAAACAGAAGAGCCTTCTGTTCATTCTCACGAACAGAGAACCTCGAAACGGAGGCAGCAATTCCAACGAATTATTTTACGCAGACAACACGAAAATTCTAGGCTTCTTTACAAATAACTAGTTCTTGAATGCAGGTATGTAAAATTTCTTATTCTCAACTATCCTGCAGTATAAGAATTGGATAGTTAATTCCCTTATTTCTCTATATCAACAATAAATCTCATATTTAGGTATGAAACTTTGAAATTAATTAAAATGCACTGGTTGTTGTAGAATCAATTATTTGACGGGTATAAATTGGACTGGGGCCTACGTATTGCCTCGAAAAGTTTTGAGGTGAGTTGATATAACCCTTTACTAAAGTGGTTTAACTCACAAAAGCACACATACAAGGTGTTTTATGAATTGCTTAAAAGAGTTTATATGTACTTAATTGGAGCGAGTGAGTACCTATTAACTTAGAATTGTTCTAGCTAAAGTTTAGATGATTTATTATAATACATGTGCATAAATTTTCAGATTTTTGTGTTATTCTTATATGCCATTTTCATGTTGAAAATTCATGAAGGAGCAAGAATCTTTAGATATACTTTTGAATATTTATTTCATTCTTATACCATGCTTTACAATTAAGGATACTAGTATGAGTATGTATAGGATGTTTCGGAAAAGATTTAGACTTGAAAAGTCACAAGAAGAAGTTTTAGAAAGAAAAGATTTTTTTTTTGGGATTATCCTCTATTCTGAGAAGGGGTCATCGTCCATGCCGAGGGTCCTGACCAAGGCGTTGACTTTCTGAAACTACTTGTGCCAAAGTAGGGAGCACACAAGCCAGGGGTCTCGTTGCTGAGAATTTGCCTAGCCAAACTAAGGTATGGCACATGAGTGCTGAGAACCATGAAGCGAGTGGCACCTCGTGGGTTAGGCCTATTCGATCAGGTTGGGATCAAACCCGTGCCGATCACACTGTGACTGAGACAGAATTAAGTCAGGATAGTTAGAACTCCCAAAGTATAAAGTAAAGTATTTTTTTTTTAAAAGAAAAAGAAAAGAATTTCTTTTAGAATATTCATAAACTGCTATTATGCAATTATTTTAGAATTGTTCTTATAAGCTTTATGTTTTACATGCATTTAGAATCTTTGCTCGTAATGTATATGTTATTAAAGTTTCGTCCCCTGTCGTTGAGACTCACTGAGTACAATGGATGGTACTGACGTTCTCTTTTGGGAACCTACGTTGGTCTGCGGTACAACATAGGAACCGGTTTTGCAGGCGAGCAGGCTACGGGTTAGGACTTCCCTCACTTCTAGTGCTATTGGTGAGCTCCGCTTTTGTTCGTGGAGTACTCCTTTGAGTCGTCATTATTTAGCTGTTTCTTTGTTGACTTAGAGAACTGGCCAGGAAATCTCATGTCCTGAGTAGTGCGTCAGTTTATCAGTAGAGGCTTCATAGACACAGTCGGTGGGTTAAGATTCAGATATTTTTGATAATAACTTAGCAGTATTTCAGTAGTTATTACGAATAAAGTTTTGGAGTTGATTTATTTTAAATATTTAAATTAATCAAAAGTATTTGGTTAAAGTATTGCCTTGTTGCATATAAAGTTTGAAGTTAGAATAGATTTGATAAGCACAAATGGTTCGCTCGGTCATGTTTAGTGATCGGGTGCCAGTCACGGCTTGTTTAGAAAATGGGTCGTGACAATCAATGCCAAAACGAAAAGGAAGGAAAAACGATAATCCAGGCTAGAGCTAGTTACTCCCCGTAGCAAGAACAATATTATAAATGACACTGTATAGCCGTTATAAAAATAATAGCCAAAAAAATATATTAAATTTGTATATTTTTTGTATATATATATATATACATTCTGTATGTTATATACAAAAATTATAGTACAAGTTTTATACACTTTCGGTTACCAATAAATAGTTTCTGGCACGATTTAAAAGTGATAACACCCCTTCAAATGACGAGTTAAATTCATGTATAGTCACTAACTTTACCCACTATAACAGTAGAGTAACAAAACTATTTTTGACTCATTAAAGTAATTGAATTATGTATGAATTGCTCGAACAACAATAACAACAAGCCCAGTAATTTCTCACAAGTGGGATCTGGGGAGGGTAAGATGTACGCAACGTTACCCTACCCTGGAAGGGCAGAGAGACTGTTATGAATTGCTCCAAAAAAAAAAAAAAAAAAGAACGGGAGCTGCAAGTCCTGTTCAGGCATCAAACATCCACTATAAACTGCAAATCTGATCTATAGTAAAACCAAAATTAATAGGCTCTAAAAAATTTCTATTTCCCCAGTCCAGTCTAGGAACCAGCTGAACTAGAAGCCATGGTATTTGATTTTGCTATACAAAAGTAAGTCATAACTGTACTAATCCCATCTAAGAAGGGTAAAACAAATGTGGCCAGGTTTATGATAAGAGCACCCTTGGACAAAAATGAATGTCACATCTAAGGTTGGTGAATACTATACAACAGCTATTTAAAGAATAAAAAGAATGATGAGACACAAGTTTGCTCTGCCATATTGTAAGGACCTTAACCCTCCATTACGAAAAAGCAAAAGTCGACCAGAGATCGATACCAGCCATATAGTGGAAACGATACTACTGCTGAGTATCCGAGGCCTCTTTAAAATCAACCTCGTACACAGGGGAGCTTTATCATTAAACGCATCTGTGACGATTATCAAGTTCGGTGCAAAGGAAGTTACTTCGTTATTTCATGACAAAGTGTCTCAACGGGAAACGTTGTAAGGGTCAAACGGTCAAAACAAACCATGCTTATATTGTTGGCCCGAGCCCTGACGCAAAACATGAATCCATGTATAATGACCTGCAAAGAAAGCTCTCTTCTTTATTGATATTCTATGTTCAAGATTTATTATGCAAACAGGATCGAGTTCGAATCATTCGCTCGACTGCCAAGCCTACGGGTTACCTTTATTTCGAGTTCGAGCAAGCACTCACTTGACTATGAAGTATTTCGATACATAAGCTTCCAAAGTCAGCCTGTGCAACATAGATTTCCACACTCTTCTCAGATAGCCTATAGTATATCCACCACAACTTTTTGTACACAACTCCAAATGATAATGGTTTACTTTTCTGAATACTACACATCAAGAGCTACAACTTTCATTTGCTGCTCATCTTCAAATTCCTTATATATTGCTAGATATAAGCTTCCAAAGTCAGCCTTATGCAACAGAGATTTTCAAAATCTTCCCAGACAGCCTATAGTTTATTCACCATACCTTTTTGTAAATAACTCCAAATAACAAATGGTTTACTTTTCTAATAACTAGACATCAAGAGCTACAACTTTCATTTTTGGATCATCTCCAAATTCTTTATAGATTGCGAGATATAAGCTTCCAAAGTCGGGTCAGTGCAGCAGAGATTTTGTTCTACGCGATCGCGAAAGAGCTTCCGCGATCGCAATTCACAAGGCCCCAAACTGCTGTTTGCTCTTCGCGAACGCGACCAAATGTTCGCGATCGTGATGCACACCTCTATAGGCAGAAACCAGCAATTAAAAATGGCCTAGAAATTATCCGAAACCACCCCGAAACTCACCCGAGTCCTTCGGGACCTCAACCAAATATACCAATAAGTCCTAAAACATCATACGAACTTAGTCGAAACCTCGAATCACATCAAACAATGCTAAAACCACGAATCGCACCTCAATTCAAGCCTAACGAACTTTGAACTTTCAAATTCTATATCTTGTGCCGAAATACATCAAATCAATTCGGAATGACTTCAAATATTTCACACGAGTCATAAATGACATAACGAAGCTATTCCAATTTTCAGAATCGGATTCCGACCTCGATATCAAAAAGTAAACCCCCGGTCAAACTTCCCAAAAATTCAACTTTCGGCATTTCAAGCCTAATTCCACTACAGACATCCAAATAATTTTTCGGATACGCTCCTAAGTCCAAAATCACCATACAGAGCTATTGGAATCATCAAAACTCTATTCCGGTGTCGTTTACACATAAGTCACCATCCGATCAACTATTTTAACTTAAGCTTCCAACATGAAATTTATTCTTCCAACATGAGATTTATTCTTCCAAGCTAACTCCGAAATACCTTAAAACTAAAACTGACAATTCACATAAGTCATAATACCTCGTAGGAAGTTATTCAAGACTTCAAATAGTTGAAAGGAGCGTAAATGCTCAAAACAACCGGTCGGGTCATTACAATCTTCCCCACTTAAAGATACATTCATCTTCGAACGTGTCAAGAGTTATTCCTAAACCTTTAAATCACTGTTCCTCCTTACCATGCATATACCTGGGGTGATCCCACATCACCCTATTCTATATAGGATAGACAACATAACACAACTGAAAATCATTAATTTAACCTTAGCCCAAAACTTGGAGCCCAATTTCTAACACCCAGAATTTTTTCCAAGATCTAAATCTCACATACCGTATAAGTCTGAACAAGCTGTATCAAGCCATAGCCATAACCCCAGATATAATCACATTACATACTACACAACTCATATGCTCGCAGCACCATTCCCGATCACAATCATAGTAATTACTCCAAACCAACCAAGTACAAGAATTAAAACCCCGCATTCGACAGAACCTCATTCCAAAACCTTCGTACACTGCTAATGATGAAAGAAACAATCAAAAACTCATAACCACTCATCAGATCAACTAGCCATGGAGCTCTCTCGCCCCAACCAGAGCCATAATCCTCTCGAATATACCATAATCAATCCTGATAGTACCCATTCTAGGTCCAATGACCTTATATTATTAAATAAAACTATCCCACAGACACGCCACATCAATATAACTCCAGCCACCACTGCACAATTAGTGTACCCAAATATGGGAGATGTCTCAAGGAAGAGAACCATATTGGAAGTTCAACAAGCACCACTACAACTGTAATGTTATAAGTTCATTATATATAATAGAACCAAGACACACAAATTTAATAACAGTAACCAACTCTTCTAGAGCTCACATTAACATCACTCGCACGGACAACTCACGTGCTATAGTATCAATATCTGGACCTGTACGGACAACTCACGTGTCAATAATATAAATATCTGGACCCGCACAAACAACTCACGTGCCAAAAGTATCAGTACATGGATCCGCAGGGACAACTCACGTGCCAATAACATAATGCGCCTGGCATGGTCACAGGCCTCTAATCCAAGCATATCATACAGGAGAAATCAAATAAGTACACATGAACCATCGTAACTGATCACAACTCCTGCACTCGCATGGCTATCATATCCTTCATGTACGATCATCCCACTAGGAATATTTCCATAATTCCTCTATGCCCCATATCAATAACTCGTATATCAGTAGTCTATTAACTAGGTGAGTATCACAATACCTATGGCATCCGAAAGTCAGAACACAATGCGCCTTTTGTAATGTGCACCCTTCTCAGGGATTACCGCGCAGTTATAACATTCATCTAAATATGTGAAGCTGACCATGCTATCCAACATTCGTTACCTTCTCTTCAAGACTGAACTGTCACCTTGTACATGTAAATCCTAATCCCGCACAACACACCACATCTATTATGCCATCATGTGACAAGCACAAGAATCCCATTAATAACTCTGAGTCACTAGCAAATTATATACTCGGTTAGTTAGAAACCTTCCTCTTGCTTCCTTCCAGGTGGAAATCACAATACACAACACGTTTCCCACACCAGTAGAAAATATCCGATTCAAACTATGGTAGAAACCATCAAGAACGCTTTGAAATCCATCTGCACATAACCAAGCTATTAGAACTAAATTCCTCTAACTCGACCAAACCACGTAGTTCATCAAAACCCAAGAATATTGCCACCAAAACATCTGTAGAGTCTCACCACATCATAATTACCCCTATAAATACCACAACCGAAACGCCCACTTTGAAAATACCTTATTTGAGTCTAAGGCCATTTCATTCACCTTCCTAATACCGAAATATAAAATCCATAATGATATACAAAAATGCCACAAGTCTCGACACCATCCAACTTAAATCTCAGATTTTAGCCATAAACAAATCCGCCAAAAATTCTCAATTGTTACATATTAATCTCGAATCCATTAGAACTTTATCGAGAGTCACCCCCTTTATTCAAATCCACATTGCACCGCCCAAATGGGCCAAAAGACACGTGCCCCATTAGCACAACAACACTCAAAAAAGTAACTCTACTTTAATACCACCTATCAAATTCATACTCTGTGCGCACTACATCATTCACAACTTATCCCACGATTTTCATATACTCATAAAGCGCAATATAACCCGTATCCATAAATTTCCTTACTCAAGTCATTCTCGAACTCCACCTCTACAAGTCATCACTGATTCCCAAGTATACTTCAGACCAAAACAAAACATTTAACACATAACCATAAATTGAATTGTCAATAGCAGGCTCCCCCACTTGGCCAAAGCCATAGATTAAAATACTCGATAACTCACAATACCCATACTTTATTACTGCCTTAATACCGCAGTCAGTTCAAGGAAAATTCTTCTCAAGCTCAAGACACACCAACCATAAAACACCTCAATCGTCCGCTAATCTCGCATTCTTTCTCATAACACTCAAGTCAACTTTCGTAACCTATTTCAAATTCAAGTCTCAACACATACACCCCGCTGGCAGAAAAGAACCTCTTTATTCACATCATAAGGAACTCACTTACATAAATTACTTCGCAGGAGATAACCCACATGTTTAGTCTCAAATTGGCATCTTGTTATACCCTTTCGCAACCACAATTACTATGAAATCACTTAATCTTTCTGAGTCCAAACTCATTAACCACACAGGAGAATTTAATTTGCCCCAAAATTTAACAACATGAAAGATATTTCAAAACATTCACACTCGAGATTGTACGTCACATCAAAATGAAAATAAAGCACCTAATGGCCTTCCTTTACATTTCAAGGAAGTACTTCTCGTCACATTCAAATCGTCTTAACACATCCCGCAGTTATATCATACTCATCACAAAGCCATTCCACCGCTCATCGAGCCACAAATTCCACTCGTAGGGACATTACCAGACATATGAGTCCAAATGTACAGGTTACAATTGAAGCTACTGAGCCTAAGCCGCGGTCTAAACCTGGCCTCAAGTCCTCCAGACTGGCCCATCACCAAAACACAGAATACACATCTTGAACCTCGTTTATAGAATCACAAGCCGGCGATGCACAGCTGATACCGAGTGCTCATATGCGCATACGAAATGTGTGAAAAGAATTCAAAGAGTTATGTTTCAAGCTGAATCAATTCTGCACGATAGAATACAAGAAAGTGAAATTTTCCTAAGGGTTCGGCAGCCTCTCAAAGATAAGTGCAGATTTCTCCGTACCGATCCGCAAGACCCTACTAAACCTGATCATGATTCGTGAGACCTATGTCATCTAAAGCTCTGATACCAACTTGTCACGACCCAAAATCTCACCTGTCATGATGGCGCCTATCTCAATACTAGGCAAGCTAACAATCTCAATAAACTCCTATATCTTTTATGTTTAAAAATAAAATGATTAAATTCAGCGGAAGAAAATTCACAAATACATATATAAACACTCCTAAAACCCGATGTCACTGAGTACATGAGCATCTAAATGAATACAAAGTCTGACTGGTAAAAATCACTGCCTGAAATATAGAACAGTACAATAACTAAACATGAAGGGAATCAAGTATGCGGTTTTCAAGCAGCTACCTTGATAGTCTCCAACGGATAATACAACTTGTACATCAAGTGCCCAAATATCACAACATTTTACAAATTGCACATCAAGTGCTCAAATCATACAACATATCACAAATTGCACATCAAGTGCTCAAATCGTTGTTATCAGCTTCCATTGTCTTTGTTATTGCCATTATACCGTTGTTTGGCTATATTCTGCACTACCCGGGTTTCCGATCCTAACAAATTGGTATCAGAGCCGGATCTAACCGGGTTAGTTTCAATAGCCAAAATAACTCTAACAAAGACCTATGTTGAGAAATTTGATCGAAGTGCAAACTTCGGAATTTGGCAATTAAAGATGGAAGCTATCCTAATTCATGATGACTTAGACTTGGCGTTACAAGGAAAGGAGAAGAAGCCGGATAAAATGACGGATGAAGAGTTTGCCATCATAGACAAAAAGGCAAAAGCAGGTATCATTTTAAATCTCTCAAATGAGGTTTTATGTGAAGTTTATGTAGAAACCACAGCTAAAGGTATGTGGAAAAAATTGAAAACCTTATATATGAAGAGGACAGTGGAAAATAGACTTTACCTGAAGCAGAAGCTTTACACAATTCGTATGGGTGAAGGTACCTCTATTCTCTCTCATCTTGACACTTTCGATTCCATTCTTATGGATTTGATTAATATAGATGCTGAAATTAAAGACGAGGATCAAGCCGTGTTACTGCTTTGTTCTCTACCCCCATCTTTTAAGCATATAAGAGATACTATATTTTATGCAAAGGATAATATCTCTTATAAGGATATTAAATCTATTTTAAAATCAAAAGAATAGATAGATAGTGATATTACTGGGGAAGCTAGTGGAACTCAAGCGAAAGTTGGCTTGTTTGTTAGGGGTAAATCCGACTCCATATCCAGATACAATAATTTAGAGTGTCGCTATTGTCATAAGAAAGGTCACAATATCTCTGAATGCTATAAGCTGAAAAATAAAGAAAAGCATAAGGAAAGGAAAAATGAGCACAAAAATACTGACACTGTCGAAGCAAGTGTAGCAACTGATGAGATTGAAGGAACTATATTTTTAGCAACTGAAACTAGTTTCAGATTAGACAATAAGTGAATTTTAGATTCCGGTTGTTCATATCATATGTGTCCTAGCAGGGACTTGTTTTCTACATATGATTCAGTTGCAGGTGGAGTTGTCCAAATGGGTAACAATGTTACTTGCAACGTTATTGGCAAAGGTACAATTCGGTTTAGAATGCACGATGATGTGGTGAGAACTCTCACCGATGTTAGATATGTTCCTGAGTTGAAGAAAAATCTCATATCTTTGGGAACTTTAGAATCCCTTGGGTGCAAATTCACTAGTGAAGGTGGAGTTTTAAAAGTTTTTCAAGATGCTCTTGTAATCATGAAAGCACACAGATCTGGTTCGTTGTATACTTTATTGAGCTCCACTGTTATAGGCCATACTGCAGTTTTGGTATCAAACAACTTGTCTGATTTTGATGGCATTAAATTTTGACATATGCCCATTGAGGCTTTTGCGGAGAAGGTGAAGCAAATTTACTATATCAGCCAAAATTAGGCCAAGGTGGAGATTTGTAAAAGGTGGCCTTATTTTTAGGCTTTTTATTTGTGAGCTTTGTTGGCACATTTGGAGCCTTTTATTTAAGGCCTTGTTGGCCAAATAAATGGCCTTGTATTTTGAGAGGATGTGGCCAATTGTTGGCCAAGCATTTCTTTCTTCTCTTTCTATATAAGAGGAGTTTCTCCTCATTTG